>NC_051154.1:92702-132213 GCF_013339745.2 Dermacentor silvarum | reverse complement strand
TGTTTGTCAAGGCTTTGACACTCTGTGAGGTTTTGGGCGAGAATGTGGCGGTCGCATTCTGCAGCAACAAATGCGGCAGCCGCATTTGGATGAAGGTGAAAATGCTCGAAGCCCGTTTAGATTTAGGTGCACGTTAAAGACCTCAGGTGGTCGAAATTTCCGGTATACATTTCCGCTGCTTCCCTTCAGGTGCCGGTTAGGCCGCGCTCGCGCAGGATCTTAGGCTACGTTCACACTTGGTCTCGAAGCTGGCGGCAGCGGCAAAATCTTGCAAAAATCCGCCCGCTTAGGCGGCAAAACAGGCAGAAAAACAGTTTAGGCTACGTTCACACTTGGGAAGCGGCAAGCAGGCGGAAAGGCCAAAGCGGCCGGAAAATCTTTTCCGCGCGTGTCCAAGTTGTTCACATTTGTTTTGCTACCGCCGCGGCCGCCGCTGCCGCTTTCGTCCACATCCATCTAGTCTGCGTACGTTTGTCGGCGTAGTAGCGCTCATTATCGCATTTCGAGCATGGTATGTTCATTCATTGACCCACCCGTGATCAAAAGTGATCATTTTGCGCAACTTCGCGTATCATCTGCGACCTTCGGTAAATTCCTCGTTGGCGTTCCGTAATTCTCCTCACATGGGCGCGGTAGCGCTGAGTCACAGGTTGGTGCCTAGGCATGATTATATTTCATTAATAGCTTTTATTTACAAGTTCTAATAACATTTCATCATTTCGTATTATTGTCGGCGCCTCCAGAACACCAAAGCGGCAACGGGAACACCAAAGCTAAAACCCGGGCTGGCCCTTGTGTTGGGGCTCGCCGAAGCCTGCGCGTCCTACGTGCCGCGACGAGAAAAGCACCCCGCGACTTCTGCAACATACCGTGCACGTGCCAGGAGAATTATGGAGCGCCAACGAGGAATCTGCCTAACTATTGTCTGCCATGGAAGTGGGAGAAGAAAGGGCTTTTATACTTCAACCTACTTGTTTTATGGAAATGGACAATGAATAACGGAAGACGCGGACACCTCGGAAACGGCGGTGGTGGGTTCGCCTGGCTTTTCTAAAGTGTTAGGGCCCATTTACACTTGCGACTAGGCGAGGTCGCGCGACCAAGATGGTCGCAAAGCGACCAGTCGCAAGTAGTCGCAAATGGTCGCTTTTCTCGAAATGCGACCGTTTCGGGCCAGTCGCTCACTGCTCGATTTTTCAGTCGCGCGACCGCAGTCCCAGAACAGCTGAACCAATCAGATGAGAAGGAACAGGACGTCCGTATACGCAGGCGCTTATTTTACGCGGCGATGACATTTTAAGCAGACGTGAACGGCATATCGTGATACATTTCGTTTTAGCGACTCGTCGGTCGCATTTGTAAGTGTGAACATCGTTCGTTTTGAGTAGCTTTCTGGTCGCCAGTCGCAATCGGTCGCGCGACCTCGCCTAGTCGCAAGTGTGAATGCGCCTTTAGAAGTTGGTTCACGCCAAGGCTTCGTTGCCGCACCCCCGGTCGCACGACGTTGGATACTATCGCGAGTATTGCTGACAGTACGTTTTAGTACCACTCTTGTCGTAGAGCAAGGGGTGGTTCTTGATCGCGTCGATCACTTTTGGTGCCATATTCAATTTTACGACCGGATGTTTACATGCTAGTGTAGCTTCCGGTCGAGCAGAACGACTTTCCGCCGCGTTTCCGCTTCGCCATGGCGAAAAAATCGGTCCGAGACCGATTTGACTCGGTCTGCGCGCGAAACGTCTCTTGTTTGCGATTGTGCCCCTACGGAAGGCTGGTAGTCACTGTTGTGTTGTTGAATCCCAAACCAGCAATTACGGAAGGCTGGTAGTTGCTGTTGTGGAATCGCAAACCAGCAATGTACACACGACGGGGTTGATGCCACCAGTGAAATTGCACCGACTCGCAACAGAATGCACGAAACAGACAGCCGACAAGCATAGATTACTGGTGTGCGCAGTACAGCGTAAGTAAACTCTTGTTGCAGGCGCTGACAGTTCTCGTCGGAGTTCACGCGTCCTGAGAAATTGATTATGTGCACTATGTACTGAACAAGACCGGAGTTCAGTCCTGCATCACTATAGTACACCAATCAGTCGAGATTCTGTGAGGTACAAGGCCGCTTCCTGTTTGCACCGGCGTAAGTGAAGCAGAAATGAGTTGCACGCACTACTGCGTACACATGCCATATCTATGCTGTGCGGTGAAATATTCTGTACAATTCTGAATCTGTTGACGTAAAGGCAAACGACGGCTGCACGCTCGCACACAGCGGAAGACACAGCGGCCCATGCACTTGCCGCAGGAAATGTAACCCTCTCGTATGAGGGAGCAGGGCGACGAAAACTTCGAAAGAAAACAAGCATTACGCGTTTTTGCGCGTATTTAAGTTTTCTAACGCAAAGACGCAGCGAACAAGCTATTGCTATGGGAGTAGGTATAGCCTGGTCACACGTACATTTTCACGTGTATAGCCGTCCTTGACTTGTGAAACGCACTTCGCCCCGACGAGGACGACGCCACCTACGCTTAACGGAGATAAACAATTAATGATGTCTTCTCCGATCGGGCGGGTCATCTCAATGATGCGTTTTCGAAGACTGGTCCATTCAGCGGCGCGGTGAGAGACCGTTGCTCCAAACGCCCACTGTACCTGTTGTACTCGCTGTATTTTACTGAGCTAGCTTACTTTACTTTTTACTTAATTTCTTCACAAGCACATGCGAGAGGGGGGGGGGGGGGGGGGGTGTCCCATGTCTTTGATATACATGTAGAGAGTCTGCTTATCGATCACGTCACGTAGAGGAAAGCAAACGCCCCCCCCCCCCCCCCCCCGGCCCGAGGGCCGGTGAACCCCCCCGAAAAAATTTTCTGGCTACGCCCCTGGACACGTTGTGCGGTGCGTGTGGAGAAGAAGAGGAAACGGTTGAACACCTCATACTTTTCTGTAAAGGGCTTAACCCTATAGTGCAAAGCAACGGGGCTGATTTTTTCAAAGCATTGGGGTTTAGGGACAGTGAAGGCAAAATAGACTTTAAGCGGGTAGAAATAACCAAACGGAGGTTATCCGATTGATGGCTAAAATCAAGGCAGGGGCGAAATTTCACTCACCACAAAATACAAAATATTGCCACCTGTAGGTATATAGTGGGTCGAGGGCAAGAGTGGGTCGAGCCCAAGAGAAGAAGGAAGACCGCGCGCTCCTTCTCTGCTCGAGCCAGCTCCGACGGTCGCGTCTTCCAAGAGCCAGCTGCTCTACGCTTATTAAACCTTCAGGACTACTTCTCGAGGCTCGTGCAAACTGGTGGAGGTGCTGGGTAAGCGTCTTCACGGATGTTGCAGACCCCTCCAAGGATCCGCGCTACGAATCCAGTGCCGGTCGACACTCCCGTGCATCGGGCCAGCCGCAGGATCAGGGGACTGTCTCCAAAAGTCGTCAACGCTATAGTTCCCACCACATCAACTGGTATGACCAGCGCTTCCCTTCAAACCGCCCCAACCGGTACGGGAAGCACGATGTCGAACCGCCACACACTTGAGAGCCCACGGATCTCGAAGACGTTTCATGGCAAAGTGTTCGAAGACGTCGAAGACTGGATGGTCGACTTCGAGCGCGTGGCCTCCGTGAACGAATGGAACGAAACGGAAAAACTCAGGCACGTCTACTTCTACCTGGAGGATGGCGCGCGTACGTGGTTTCAGAACCGCGAGGAGCAACTGACGTCGTGGCGCGAGTTTCGTCGGCAGCTCTTGGAGACCTACACCAGTGCTGATCGCCACGAACGAGCGGAACGAGCGATTCAGGCCCGCGTCCAGTTGCCAAACGAAAGTGTGACCACGTACGTCGAAGACGACGTGCCTCTTCCGACGAGCGGATCCAAGGATGATGGAGGAGAAGAAGTTACGTCATCTGATGCGCGGGATCAAGGAGCAATTCTTCGCTGGCCTCGTACGGAGCCCTCCGAAGACGGTCGCGGAGTTCTTGTCCGAAGCCGTGACCATGGAAAAGATGCTTCTGCATCGCTCGAACCTATATGAGCGGCAAACGAACAGCATGTCTACTGCTGACATTTTCGCGGCCATAGGAAGCAACGCTGACTCTCTGCGAGAACTCATCCGCTCTGTAGTGCGTGAAGAGTTGCAAAAGGCCGCCGTAACATCGCAACCTACGGTAAGCTCCATAGCAAGCATTATAAAGGACGAACTGCACCAGGCGCTCCGTGACACCTTGCCTCCTGCTAACGCCGCGCCAGTACCTCCTGAGTATCCCCGTGCGACCTACGCGGAAGCCCTGAAGCGCCCTGCTTCCTTTCCGCCGCTGTTCGTTCGTGCTCCTCCTACGGTGTCAGTTCAGTCGGCGCAGCCGATACTATACTGCGACGCTGGGTACACGACGCCGCCCGTTGTTCATGCCGCTCCATTTGCCCACCATTCGGAGCAAGCGGTTCACTGTCGACGACAGACGCCCGCCCCCTCGGAAGTCGGATGTTTGCGCACACCCGATCATTGGCCTCTGTGCATCCACTGCGGTGAAGCTGACCACCTGTATCGCCAGTGCCCATACCGGCGCCTTGGGATTCGCGGCTTTTCCGCATACTCGCCGCCGCCCCGATACGGCCAGCGACCCCGGGACGTTGAGGACTACCTCTCTCAGCAGCGCTTGCCACTGCCTGCCAGGCGGCAGTCGCGATCGCCGTCTCCGAGACGATTTTCACCTCCGCCCCAGCGGTATTCTCCCGAGCGATCGACCAGTCCCCGCCGGGAAAACTGAGGCGATCTTTGGGGGCGAGGTCGCTGACGGTCGAAGCGCTGAAGACCTCCGACGGACGCAGTTACGGAAACCTACTACCGATCCGACATCACCTGCAGCTAAACGGGACGACCGGCTTTCGCTCGATATACCAATGACTATTGACGGTTATGCCGTTAGTGCTTTAGTGGACACCGGCGCAGACTACACGATACTAAGCGGGAAAATAGCAAAGCAGCTGAAGAAAATGATCACGCCCTGACATAACTCGCAGATTCGGACGGCTGGCGGCCATGTCGTTACTCCACTGGGCGTCTGCACGACTAGAGTGGAGATTCAATGATCTACATTCGTAGCGAGCTGCCTTGTCTTACGCGAATGCTCCCGCGACGTTATTCTTGGGGTTGACTTCCTGCAGGAGTACGGCGCGATTATCGATCTGCAAGAGCGTCGTATCACTTTCTCTGCCGAACGAGCAATCGACGTGCAAGACGGCCAACGGCGCGACGACGTACTTCGTGTTTCGGCAGACAGTGTAACGCTTCCTCCACGAGCCAGTGTCCTCGTCGACGTCACATGCTGTGGCTTACGCGATGGCGAAGCGGTGGCCGAAAGTAACTTGGAACACCTACTGAAGCAAGGTGTTTGTGTGGCTCGAAGTGTTATACAGATTCGTGCTGGTCATTCGCAATTGCTTGTTACCAACTTTAGCTACGAGCACCGACACCTGTTCCGCGGCACTTGGTTAGCGTTTGTACACGCAGTAGCAAACGTTAACTGTTTCACGTCAGAAGTAGTGGAGACAGCAGACACGTCTCTGGGCCATCTCGACATCAATTCTGAACTGTCCACCGATAGCCAGATAGCACTGCGCAAGCTCTTGCTTGAATTCAGGACCTGCTTCGCACATTCTTCCAAGGTACGCCAAACTTACATCACTAAACACAGGATCATCACGAACGAAGACGCGCGCCCGATACGCCAGCAGCCTTACCCCGTGTCGGCAAAAGAACGCGAAGCCATACGCAAGTCCGGGAGATGCTTGACGATGGCGTCATCGAACCTTCCAACAGCCCGTGGTCGTCTCCGGTCGTTCTTGTCAAAAAGAAAGACGGAACGCTACGCTTCTGTGTCGACTACAGCAAGCTCAACAACGTGACTAAAAAGGACGTGTACCTGCTGCCGCGTATCGACGACTCGTTAGATATACTACGGCGTGCCCACTATTTTTCTTCTCTCGATTTAAAAAGCGGGTACTGGCAAATCGAGGTAGACGAACGCGACCGCGAGAAAACAGCCTTTGTGACTCCAGATGGGCTCTATGAATTTCGAGTGCTTCCTTTTGGCTTGTGTTCAGCCCCGGCTACTTTCCAGCGAATGATGGACACTGTCCTTACTGGACTGAAGTGGCAGGTCTGTCTTGTGTACCTGGATGACGTGGTCATCTTCTCTGAAACGTTCGAGCAGCATCTTCACCGCCTAAGGAGTGTGCTAGAAGCCATCCGATCGGCAGACCTCAGACTTAAGCCCGAAAAGTGCCACTTTGGTTACGAAGAGCTCAAGTTTCTCGGGCATGTAGTAAGCGCCAAAGGGGTCCGACCCGATCCAGACAAGCTTGCCGCTGAGGCCGCGTTTCCAGCTCCTGCCGATAAGAAGGCCATCCGGCGCTTCCTGGGTTTGTGCGCCTACTATCGCCGGTTTATTAAAGGCTTTTCGAAGATGCGGAACCCCTGACACGCCTTACAAGGGACGATACGCCATTTGTGTGGCATAATGAGCAACAGGCGGCTTTTGCTGAATTACGACAGCGCCTGCAGTCAGCACCCGTTCTTGCACATTTTGACGATGATGCTGATACTGAGGTGCATACCGATGCCAGCAGCATTGGCCTTGGCGCAGTGCTCGTGCAGCTTCAAGATGGAGTGGAAAGAGTTATAGCTTATGCCAGCCGCTCCCTGTCCCGTTCCGAGGTGAATTATTCGACTACGGAGAAAGAGTGCCTCGCGGTCGTGTGGGCGATCATAAAGTTTCGCCCATATCTCTATGGTCGTCCCTTCAAAGTAGTGACGGACCACCATGCCCTCTGTTGGTTGGCAAGCATGCGCGACCCTTCAGGACGACTGGCACGGTGGAGCTTGCGGCTACAGGAATTTGACATCACCATCGTTTATGTCTGGCCGTAAGCATGAAGACGCTGACACGCTGTCCCGCGCACCCATTCATCCTGCCAGTCAGGAAACAGGATGATGACGGCTTCCTGGGCGCCATTAGTTCGTCGGACTTGAGCAGACGGCAGCGTGACGACGCTGAGATTAGACCGATCATCGATCATTTAGAGGGCCGCGACAACCATACCACGCCATCTGTCCCGCTCGCTAACGTCCTTCTCTCTGCGAGACAACGTGCTTTATAAGAAGAATGCTCGTTCGACCAGCCGTGCTTACCTCCTGGTGGTTCCAAGGGACATGCGCGACGACATCCTCTTCGCTTGCCATGACGAACCGACATCTGGTCATTTAGGCTTTTCACGAACACTCGCTAGAGTAAGCGAAATGTACTATTGGCCCGGGCTTTCGGCAAGCCTCAAACAGTACGTTAAAGGCTGTCGTGAATGCCAGCGCCGCAAGACACCATCCGTTAAACCGGCTGGCTTACTTCAGCCAATTGAAGCACCTCACACGCCTTTCGACCAAGTCGGCATGGACATTCTGGGACCGTTTCCTCTCTCGGCCGACGGCAATAAATGGGTGATCGTCGCGACTGATTATTTAACACGCTATGCTGAGACGCAGGCGATCCCACGAGCCACGGCCTCAGAGGTAGCGCAGTTCTTCATGCGCCACATCGTCTTGCGTCACGGTGCTCCCTCCACTGTAATAAGACAGAGGGACAGCATTCACAGCGCAGCTTATGGACGAAGTTTTTGAATTGAGCAACACCAGGCATCGCAAGATGACCGCGTACCATCCGCAGACCAACGGAGTTACCGAGCGACTGAATAAGACGGTCACAGACATGCTCGCAATGTACATCGACGTTCAACACAAAACATGGGATCGGATCTTGCCTTACGTGACCTTCGCGTATAACACCGCCGTGCAAGAGACGACGCGCTTCACGCCCTTTCGCCTTCTCTACGGTCGCGAAGTCCAGACGATGCTGTACGTGCTGCCGTGTCAAGACGCTGACCTATTGACAACTGACGCCGAGGAATTTGCAGAGCGTGCTGAGGAAGCTCGGCAGCTCGCGCGGCTGCATATCGGCCAGCAGCAGCAGGCAGACTCACGACGCTACAACATCCGCCACAGGGACGTGTCCTACAACCCCGGGGGCCAAGTTTGGGTGTGGACCCCCGTTCGCCGTCGTGGCCTCTGTGAAAAGCTACTGGGCCGGTATTTTGGTCCGTATAAAGTGCTCCGCCGCGTCAGTGACGTAAACTACGAAGTTGTTCCGGACACAACATCGCAGACCCATAGTCGGACACAAAGACAACCGACCTCAGACATAGTTCATGTTGTGCGCATGAAGCCGTACATTGCGCGTCCGTAACTTTTTGTGTTTTCGGTTTTTATTGCGATAGCAATTATATGGACACTTCAACCGGATTTCTGCCGTCGCCGTCGCCGTGAGGTTCCCCCAAGCTGCTGGAAAGCAGCTTTTTGCTCCAGTCCTGGCATTTTGTTTTTGTAAAAACTGAATGCGAAATAAACTGTATGTATGTATGTATGTATGTGTATGTATGTATGTATGTATGTATGTATGTTGTAGTATGTATGGATGTATGTAGTATGTATGTATGTATGTATGTATGTATGTATGTATGTAGGTATGTATGTATGTATTGTATGTATGTATGTATGTATGTATGTATGTCTGTATGTATGTTATGTATGTATGTAGTATGTATGTATGTATGTATGTATGTATGTATGTATGTATGTATGTATGTATGTATGTATGTATGTAGGTATGTATGTATGTATGTATGTATGTATGGATGTATGGTATGTATGTATGTATGTATGTATGTATGTATGTATGTATGTATGTAGTATGTATGTATGTATGTATGTATGTATGTATGTATGTATGTATGTATGTATGTATGTATGTATGTATGTATGTATGTGTATGTATGTATGTATGTATGTATGTAGTATGTATGTATGTATGTATGTATGTATGTATTGTATGTATGTATGTATGTATGTATGTATGTATGTATGTATGTATGTATGTATGTATGTATGTATGTATGTATTATTGTCTGTCTGTCTGTCTGTCTGTCTGTCTGTCTGTCTGTCTCGTCTGTCTGTCTGTCTGTCTGTCTGTCTGTCTGTCTGTCTGTCTGTCTGTCTGTCTGTCTGTCTGTCTGTCTGTCTGTCGTCTGTCTGTCTGTCTGTCTGTCTGTCTGTCGTCTGTCTGTCTGTCTGTCTGTCTGTCCTGTCTGTTCTGTCCTGTCTGTCTGTCTGTCTGTCCTGTCTGTCTGTCTGTCTGTCTGTCTGTCTGTCTGTCTGTCGTCTGTCTGGTCTGTCTGTCTGTCTGTCTGTCTGTCTGGTCTGTCTGTCTGGTCTGTACTGCTCTGTCGTCTGTCTGTCTGTCTGTCTGTCTGTCTGTTCTGTCTGTCTGTCCTGTCTGTCTGTCTGTCTGTCTGTCTGTCTGTCCTGTCCTGTCTGTCTGTCTGTCTGTCCTGTCTGTCTGTCTGTCTGTCTGTCTGTCTGTCTGTCTGTCTGTCTGTCTGTCTGTCTGTCTGTCTGTCTGTCTTCTGTCTGTCTGTCTGTCTGTCTGTCTGTCTGTCTGTCTGTCTGTCTGTCGATAAAACCTTCGCCCCGCGCCGTATGCCCGAGCGGAAGCGTGCGGGGACGCGCGCTATCACGGAGAGCGAACGCACTCAATCACCCACGCGCAAGCAAGGAAGCGGGAAGCCAGCGCCGGAGGGAGGGGGGGAGGGAGGGCGCACTTCTGCTCTGCCTACAACCACGCTCGTCGCTCGCCCGCACCGTCTCTTATCTCCACACGGCTCTGACCTTTATGCGCCGTGCATTCGCCGCTCAGTTTCCGTTGAAGCGATAGATCGCACGTACCTTCGCCCGCTGCGGCGTATGGGCTCGCTGACAGCGTTCTGGCAGTCGTTGTCTGCAGTCATTCAGTGTGATCTATTCATGTTTGTCCCGCAGGGGCGTCTGCGTCAGCAGGCGTTTGGTGTGTTGCGACACCACGGACCCGAGCACACGAGGGTTGGACCCTCCCATGTTTAACCGTGCGTGGCTTAGCCGTTCCGGGGAAAAGGGGATCCTGGGGGTTGAGCCGATGCCGGGTGTTTGGACCTTTACGGCCCCTCGGTGTAGGCAACACGCCCCTTTGGCCTCAGCTTCACGTAGACGGTACCCCCGGACTGACCCACCCGAGGGAAATCGGTATTTGCCTTTTCCTGTCTCTCTCTCCCTCCAACCTTCGCCTTTCTCTCTCACTTTCCATCTCTCCTGTCTTCTCTTCACTTAGTTTTACTTCCCAATTTCCTGGCTGCAAGGGTTAACCCTGTGGAAATGAACTCTCTTGGTCAGGACTATAGGGTTATAGTGGCGATGTATGGCTAGCGTCTCTATACGTTCCCTTGTTGGACTCCGTGGTGGGTGGCCAGCATAGCTACCGAATAGTTTTTTTGTTTTTATGGCATTAAGAACCCCCCCCCCCCCCCCCCTTCCAGAAATGATCGGCCCGGAAGTTTTTCGTCATCACATCTATGAGTGAAACCAAAATCCAGGACATGTCGCCTTTCCCGATAGGCAAAGCAATCCAAGAATGCATCGGCAGCAACTACAACGCGAAAAAGATGAATTCAGGAGATCTACTCATTGAAGTAGAAACCAAAGAGCAAAGCAACAAGATCAAACAATTAGAGAAAATCGGACAACACCAGGTCTCAGTAACCGCGCACCGATCACTGAACAACACACGAGGTGTCATATCTGACAGAGAACTACTTAAATGCTGTGACGAGGAAATTGAGGAGGCTCTCGCAGATCAAGGTGTACTCGCTGCGCGAACGATCATCATCCGCAGAGACAACAAAGAAATCCGGACAAAGAATGTAGTGTTAACGTTTGCCAGCACAACTCTCCCTACAGCTGTCAAAGCCGCATACTTGTATCTGCGTGTTAGGCCCTACATACCCAACCCTCGTAGGTGCTTCCGGTGCCAGAGGTACGGGCATGGGTCACAGTCTTGCCGTGGGAATCCAACCTGTGTAAAGTGTGGCCAGAACGATCACGATGATGAACATTGCACGAACCCATTGCAATGCATCAATTGCAAGGGCCCACATGCTGCATACTCTCGTTCTTGTCCTGAATGGAAAAAAAGAAAAAGAGATAATCACGCTCAAGACAAAAGAAAAGATCTCTTATCAAGAAGCTCGCAAACGGATGGCTTTCACCCAGAAGGGTAGCTACGCTCAAGCGGTGCAGAGGGGGCAGGCACCGCAAATGGTTTCTGTGGGCACACAGGTCCAACTCCAGGACATGGTGGCCGCAGTCCGTCCCTCAAACAAACCCACAAAACAGGCACCAAGTGCCTCTTCCCAGGGAGGTCCGGAAGCCTCGACAAGCGTTGGTGGCAGCCAACACAACATCGAGGTAAAACAGACCTCAGTGGCGGTGCCGAGGAGCCAGCCTCCTCTTAGGAGGCCAGCAGCCTCGCAGAGCACCAATAGTGATGAGCACCCTAGTGGTGCCGATTCAATGGAAGTGTGTCCTTTGGACACTGAAGGCATGGGAGACCCTGCTCCTGTTAGCAGGCCACCCAGGCAACCCGTCGTCCCTCCCCAAGGAGGAGGAAAAGGGGGTCGAAACCCAGTTTCGGCCCCCAAGAAAAGTACTTGAAAAACACATTCGTCGCCTTCTAGTCTGTGGAATAGTCAACTAAAATAACCGTTTATTTTTTCGCTACACATTTTTTTCCCGTATCATGGCGTACATTATACACTAGAAAAGCAGAGGTCTCATACACAACTTAGGCGACATTAAGGACATTCTAACCGACTTCTCTCCTGTGGCTTTATGTCTGCAGGAAACTAATTTAGGTCCAAAAAACACGAACTTTTTAAAAGGCTACACTGTCATACGTCGCGACCGCGCCCAGGCTAACCGACTATCGGGCGGTGTTGCAATCGTCGTTCAAAGTGGTATCGCCGCCAGAGAAGTAACCATTAACAGTTTTTTAGAAGTTGCTGCTGTCACCATTCTATCGCACAAAACTATCACCGTATGTTCGATATATATCCCACCACACACGCAGTTCACTGTCAAAGATCTAGAGCTTATTGTCGGACAGCTTCCCGAACCCTTTGTCATAGCAGGAGATTTTAATGCACATAACACACTATGGGGAAGCAGTAAGACTGACCTTAGAGGGCAGGTACTCGAAGATTTTATTATAACTAACAATGTATGTCTTTTAAACACTGGCGCTGCTACGTACTGTTCTCCAAGCACAGGGACTACGAGCTGTCTAGACTTGGCGCTGTGTTCCAGCTGCTTGCTTCTCGATTTTACATGGGAGGTGATAAACAATCCTTATGATAGTGACCATTTTCCTGCCGTCGTTAAGCTAACCTCTCCACTCCCAATCATACCCTCTCGACCGCCGCGTTGGAAACTACATCTAGCTAACTGGTCTCTATTCACAGAGAAAGCTACCCTTCAGAACGAGCTTCTTGACCAGCTAACAATAGACGAAATAAATGACAGGTTTATTCATTGCATACTCTCAGCAGCAGAGCAAGCTATTCCTCAGTCCACGGGACTAGTAGGAAAAAGGCTCAAAGCCTGGTGGACCAGCGAGTGCACAATTGCTAAAAAACTGCAAAATAAGGCCTGGTGCATCTTCAGGAGGTACCCAACGCAAGATAACCTTCTGGCCTTCAAACAAGCGAAAGCTAAAGCAAGGTATACCCGTCGTCAAGCAGAAAAGGTATCCTGGCAGAAATACATAACATCAATCAATAGGTCAACCACGTCGAAAAAAATGTGGGATAAGGTTCGGAAGTTCAGCGGTGACTACTCCCCATACACAATTCCTATACTCTCAGATCCGGGCACTCAAACAACCCTACAGGAACAAGCTGACATATTAGGACACCATTTTTACACGATATCCAGCTCTCATAAATACACGCAATCCTTTTTAAAGTAAAAACAGACGGCAGAAAAACAAAAACTACCGGTAACCGGAGGCTCAGATGAACCATACAATCTCCCTCTAACACTCCCTGAGATAAATAGAGTACTTTCAGCTGGAAAGAAGACAGCAGTTGGTCCGGACAAAATTCATTACGCAATGCTTGCCCACCTATCCCAGGCAGCTGTAGAGGCAGTGTTTCATTTCTTTAACATGATTTGGGAAACAGGCAAAATGCCCGCCAAATGGAAAACAGCTATCATAGTTCCCTTTCTAAAAGCTGGAAAACCACCAGCGTCACCAAGCAGATATAGGCCTATAGCGCTTACAAGCTGCTTGGCAAAATCATTTGAGAGCGTAATAAACATCAGGTTAACACACATCCTTGAAGCAGAGAACTTACTAGACATTCACCAGTGTGCTTATAGGAAAGGTCATTCAACAACAGATCATCTCGCGCGTCTTGAGCACACAATACGGGAAGCATTCTTACATAGACAACACTGCCTAGCGATATTTTTTGACCTAGAGAAAGCCTACGACACCACGTGGAGGTATGGTATTTTGAGAGACCTTGCAAATCTCGGAATCCGTGGCAGGATGCTTAACTGTTTGTCGGATTTTCTGTCAAACAGAACTTTTCAGGTACGTTTGGGCTCCGAACTCTCACGTGTATTCGTACAAGAAAATGGTGTGCCACAGGGTTGCATTTTAAGCACAACGCTCTTCGTGGTGAAAATGAATTCAGTAAACACAGTAATTCCGCCTTCCATCATGCATTCATTGTATGTTGACGACCTTCAAATTGCATGCCGGGCCTCAAGTATATCCACGTGTGAAAGACAGCTCCAGTTAACGGTTAACAAACTGACAAAATGGGCAGATCAAAATGGATTTCGGTTTTCTGCTGAAAAATCCGTCACAGTTCTGTTTTCGCAGAAGCGCGGCTTGTACCCAGATCCGGTTCTAAAATTAAATCAAAGCTCACTACCACTTAAACCAGAACATAAGTTTCTAGGACTGGTTTTCGACAGTAAATTAAACTTTATTGCCCACATTAATAACATTAAAAATAAGGCCAACAAAGCGATTAACATCCTGAAAGTTCTATCGCGGAAACATTGGGGCGCCGACCGAATGTGCCTTTTACGTATCTACCGCTCTGTCGTGCGAAGTTTACTTGACTACGGCTGCATAGTTTATGGGTCAGCAAGGCAGTCCTATCTCAAACGTCTCGATCCCATACATAATCACGGGCTACGCTTGGCAACTGGTGCGTACAGAACTTCACCCGTCGAAAGTCTATAAGTCGAGAGCAACGAACCTTGCCTAGAACACCGAAGAGCCCTGCTCACAGTCTCTTATGTCCTAAAAACTAGAGCTAAACCGAATCATATATGCCACACCATTGTTTCCTGTATCACGAACAGAACACACTACATGAATAAAGCGCACACTATAAGGCCACTTTTTCTCCGGTTTGAAGAAATATGCAAAGAATATAAAATACCAAACGAGGCGCTCAACGTTGCTCAAACACCGAACAGATTGGCTCCATGGTGCGATTTCACACATTTCTGTGACTTTGCGCTGACACATCACAAAAAGAAAGAAACACCGCGTGAGCACATAATGCAGGATTTCCTAGCACTACAAGAAAAATATAATGACCATATTGAATTCTATACGGACGGCTCAAAAACACACGAACACACTGGAAGTGCCGTTGTATCGAAACACTCGGAATCTTGCTTTAGACTGCCACAGTTCGTCTCTGTGTTTACATCTGAAGTATACGCCTTGTTTATAGCCGTAAAGGAAATAGTATCAGGGAATTACAAAAAGGCAGTTATATACACAGATTCTCTAAGTGCACTAAAGGCCCTACGTCTAAAATCTGAATGTGAACCTTTTCTAGGAGACATTTTGTGGATGCTACTAGGAGCAGAGGAGCATGGCAAGATAATCCGCCTGGCCTGGCTGCCGAGCCGTATACTGGTATCCCAGGAAATGAAAGGGCAGATAAATTAGCAGCGGCGGCGGCACACAAAAGATCAATAGCTATAAAGGTACCTATAAAAGATTCTATCCACAGATGTCACACAGCTTTTAACTCAAAGTGGCAGAACGAATGGGACTCCATGGTACACAACAAACTTCAAACCATTAAGCCTATTCTACAAGAATGGAAGTCGTGTTACCACCAAGAACGTTTTATTGAAGTGATTTTATGTCGTCTTCGTATAGGACACACACACTTGACCCACAACTTTTTACTAAGAGGAGAACAACAAGTGGAGTGTGAATATGCAAGGAACCTCTCAGTGTGAATCACATTTTAATCACATGTCCGGCGTTCGAAAAAGAAAGACAGCATTATTTTCGCGAACTATACAAAACACTAACACCACTTCATCCACGTTTACTACTATCAGAGCATGCACTAGTATCCATTGATGACGTTTTTAGGTTTTTAGAGGCCACGAGTCTTGTAAATAAACTGTAAAGGAAGGTCTTAATCTTTTTATTCATTTCATTGATTGAGCTCTGCATTGTATTGATTGAGCACTACCCTGTGGCTGGCGCATCATAGCCATAGTCGCTTTTGCGCTATAAAACCCTACATAACTAACTATTCATGTTTGTTTGTGCGCGCTCACACCACGCTTGTTCATTCGGTTAGTAATAGTCGGGCCACATTTTCCAACGCACGCTACACATGCAATGCTGCCCGGATCGGCAGTGCAGCACTACAGGTGTGTACCTTCGCACGCGCTGCCCACGGGAAGCGCTTCTCATCAACACCACCGTTTCACACGCGCCTTCTCGTGGTCATCGAGTCTCTCTTCATGTCGGTCTACTTACGCCGCAGCACACCTGCTTACTTAATCAGCTCATGTTTACTACAATTAATATTGCTACCAAAGCCGCTCACCTTACTTCGTATGACATTGCTGTGTTGCTATCGCATTCATTGCTTCGCCCTTAGGGCGAAACTGTGACATTTTTTTTTCTCTCATTCCCTTCTTTGTTTCTACTTGTCATTTATCTTTGGGAGCTTGCTTCTCCGTTCAAAAACTGTGCCGGCGTGACGGCTACATTTTTCTTGTACTTTCGCTTTGCCTGCCTTCTTCTTTGTCTTCTACACCTATTTTTTTATATATATCAAAATATTGATATATATCAAAAATATATTGATATATATATATATATATATATATATATATATATATATATATCAACATCCCCCCTTCCGAACAGAAGCGATGCTTTTGTTCGGAAGGGGGGATATTGCCACCTGTAGGTAGTGGGTCGAGGGCAAAAGTGGGTCGAGCCCAAGAAGGAAGACCGCGCGCTCCTTCTCTGCTCGAGCCAGCTCCGACGGTCGCGTCTTCCAAGAGCCAGCTGCTCTACGTTTATTAAACCTTCAGGACTACTTCTCGAGGCTCGTGACAATATGTTAATAGCCATGGCTAGGTGGCGTATGCCACCGCCCGATTTAAAGGGTTCAGCCTCATCCATCCATCCATCCATCGCGGGAAATTTGAATTGAATTCAGCAAGACCTCCATTGCATCCATCATGGGAGGAGCTAGAGGGGAGGGGAAGAGTGTGAGAGGTGGGAGAAGAGAGGGTGTTACGTATCAGGGGCCGCAGACGACTATCGCCTTTCGACGTCATTTGTAGCGAAGCAAGCAGATATGCGGCCAATGTTTAGTAGTGGCTTTCGCAGATGACAGGCACTCTTCAATGAGAGTTCGCTGGGTTTCTGGCAAGATTAGCTGGTCAAGTCTCTAACCTATACCCTCATCAGTCAGTGCTTTGAACCTATGCTTTTTTTTTACTTGTTCTTTTTGCTTTCAGATTCGCTTAATCAGGCGGTTTCTTAATTTTCTGAGCGCATATCTAGCGCTTCTCATGGCAGCCACTTTTTCAGGGCTCCCTGAAACTCGGAGTCGCTTGTATGGTCTGCGCTGTTCTCTCCTTGCAAAAAGCCTTTTCTGATGAATTTGAAGCGTATGCCGCAAACCCGCACACCTATACCGTGTGCGCGTAATTGTAGCCGGTGAGTTTGCAAGACGCATCCACTTGAAATGAATTTCCAGGATGACACCAGTTTCGAGATATTATTTCCCAATGTGTGGGGCGAAATACATGGGCGTTCGAGTTACTTTGGTAAAAAAGTGGTACAACAGTGCATTTTTACGGCGAGTTTCATGGAGCACATCTTCCAAACTAGCTGGTGTCATTTTTGAACTAACGCAGACGAGCGACAACGGTCCAGGAGCAGAAAGGCAACTCGCTTTATTGCCGAGAACGACTTCTTATACAAAGAACGCTATGACGTCACAGGGCCGTGTGCAATCTTCAATCGCACGTTATCACAAGACGCCACACCAAAGCTTGCGCTACGGCATTCCTTCCCACTTAGATTAAGTCCGCACTTCACTTCCTAAAGTCCTCATGTCTAAACCTATCCGGCGGACGTCGCGCACGGCCGCTTCGTCGAAGCATGACTTCGGGCTTGCTTGGAAGTTCTGTGCTCTGCTGGGGATGTGTCCTGGCGTGAAGTCGTTGTTGGTGCCGTAGTCGGAGAGTCGCTTGATGCCCTGGAAGTTGGACTCTGCATAGAGTTCCGCAATGCAGATTCCATGGGTTGTGCGGCGGTCGTCGGGAGCCTTGTAGGGGTAACTACGGGATCTGTATCTGGCGGTTGTTGCGGCTCGGCCAGGCGCATCGTGTCGGGAGGTAGCTACAATGGTTCAGCTGAGACAGGTGAGACAGGTCTTGCAAAGGAGTGACGCAAATGGTCAGCATGCACAAAGCGCACTTCACCCGCCACATTCACAAGATATGTCACTGGGCTCACAATCTGCGTAACTACGCCGTCTTCCCAAGCCACATTTTCACCACGAACGCATTTAACAAACACTTTGTCGTCCACTGGGAATCCACGTTCAGTACCCCGGTGCTTATCCTTCTGCCGCTTGCTGTTCAGCTGTTTGTTGAACATATCTTGCTGAAAATCGGGTTTCAGGAATGACAACTTGGTCTTAGGTTGCCTTTTTAAGAAGAGCTGTGCAGGAGTGCTTCCTGTCACACTATGTGGCGTGTTTCGATAGCTCATCAAAAAGCTGTCTAACCCGGTTTGCACCGATTCTCTGTTTTGCAAAACATCTGATAACAGTTGTTTCAGCAATGCGTGCTTCGTTGTTTGCACCAGACGTTCGGCTGCCCCGTTCGAAATTGGATGATAGGGCGGCGTTCTTGTATGTTTTATGTTATTTTTAGCTAAGAAGTGCTCGAACTCTTGTGATACAAACTGCGGCCCATTATCACAATTTCGTCGGGAAATCCGTACGCCGCGAAGACACTTCGAAGTTTGGAAATCATTTGGCTTGTGACGGTTGAGGTCATTAGCCACACTTCAATCCAGTGCTTATAATAGGCATCAACGAAAACTAGGAAGTTAAACTGTCCTTTCATAGCAAAGTCAACATGCAGCCTTTGCCAAACCTTGAACGGATAAGGCCAAGAGTGTAGTGGTGCAGGCTGCGCGGATGGTTGCACGACTTGACAAACCCGACAGGTTCGTACGTAATCTTCTACTGCTTTATCTAGACCTGGCCACCAAATGAAGCCTCTAGCCAGCATTTTCATCCTTGAGGTGCCTGGATGGTCCTCATGCAGCACAGCCGGTTGCAATGCATCGGGCACGATCACCCTTGTGCCCCACGCGACGCAACCTTGCTCGAGTGATAGCTCTAGACGTCTAACGTAGTATGGCTGGAGTTCGTTAGGCACTTCTTATTTCTGAAGGCCAGCCATATCGCGTGTACTCGACGACTCTGCATAGTTTGCCATCACGTGCGGTGACCTTAGCTACGTCAGAAGAGTTCAACGGAGTGCTTTCGAACACGGAAAGGCATTCCGAACTCTCAGATTTGGGACAAGATGGCAAAGGTAGTCCCTTATGCGTGTTAACTGTCAGAATATATGTCTTGATTCTTGCATGGCTAAGTACCACTTGTTGGTATGCCGATGACAAATCTAAGACACAAAATACTTTGCCTCCACAAATTGCTGTGAACAATTCCTCTGGTTGTGGTAGTGGGTAGTGGTCTACTTTAAGTACAGGATTTACAGTGATTTTGTAATCACCACAGAGGCGTATTTGATCACCTTGCTTCTTTGGGACCAAAACCAGTGGAGTTGCCCAATCGCTTCTACTCACAGGCGTGATAACGCCTTGGCTTTCAAGCTCCGAGGCCAGGCCTCGGAAACTCCGCTGGTTTTTTGTCCACATGAATTGCAGCGCCATCCATGAGATGGATGCGAAACCAAAATCGCTTTTCCTTTTTTTCTTGTCAACCCTCTCTCAACTTTGTCGTTTTTCTCTCGCCTTCAACTATCGGCGGCGCGGCTGGCGCGGCCCGCGCTCGTCGTCGGCCGGGCTGATAACGGCCAAAACGGCAGCAATTTTTTTTTCTGGCATTATGCGGTCAGTTTTGCGGTTTTCGCCTTCCGCGCTAGCAGTGTGGTCCATGTGGTACTCTACCGATGCACGTTTGTCGCTGTTCGCGTGTGGTTCAATGGTGTGCGAACACACCAAGACGAAGTGAGCCATGCGACGTGAAATTCTACCGCATCCTTAAAAACAACAGGTTAGCACTGTGCAGTTTACTTCCCGGTTTTTATTTGTGATAGTAATTGTGCGCAGTCGTACATGCTGTCCGGTGGTGAGGCAGCAGCTAGCTGATTTGAAAACACCACAACAATGCAGTAAATCGTTATGTCAAAAAGCAGCGAACATAAAACTCCTTATAAATATAGTACCACCTGTGCGTATCGCAAGGAACACGTGTGTAGGCGTGCGCTTTGCTCTTATTTCTAGGTAATTGGCCGCCATCGTTTAAAAATGCGTTTCTGAGAATTAAGGTTGACATATCACAACTAGTACTCTGCCGCGACGCGAAACGAGCTCAGTTTTGTATGTTCCAAGTGCGATGTTATAATTTATGATCTTTACTGTTCTTCAGAATGGAAGCGTTTTTAACCTACGTAAAAGGATGGACCTAATGGTTTTGCCCAGAAACAAGGTCAACAACCGCAGAATATGCTCGGCGCACTTCACGGAGGTGGATTTTATGGACCGAGCGAGAAGCAGGCCATGAGAAGCTATTCTGCGCATTGGCCATTAGAGCAATTACAATAAATGCTTTTTTACATGTGCGTACATGAAACACCATCCGCGTTTTGTTGCATTCTATAGTGTGTTTGCACTGTCTGCTCCAATTCCGGTTTTCGCAAACGAACACAATAAAGTGATTCCAAAGAACTGTTGTGTTGTAAGTGGAATTATTTTTTAATCCAATTTGGGCGCATGCTTGCTTGATTGTAATAATGAACGCGACTGCGTGCATGAAGACGCAAAAAGAATCCACTGCGCACAAGCCCGCAGCACGAATGCACGAATGGCGCGTCTGATAACGCCCGGGACCAAAAAGAAAAAAAAAAAAGAAAAAAAAAAAAGGAGCACGGGCCGTGGACAGCTAAAGAAAAAAAAAAAAAACATTAAGCGAGGCATGAGAGGAGGGTGAGGCGAGGCATGGGAGAGGGATAGGAAAGTCAAGAGGGAAAGGAGAAACGAGCGGAACAACGTTATCGTAAAAAAAGGAAGAAAAAAAGTGCTATAGCGAAAGGGGAGGGTAAAAAAAATCGCGCCGCTTTTCTTTTTTGCTTTTTTTCGCCACCATCCATCCGTTAGGGCCTAACTGAAGTGCGCCTTGGCGCTAGCGTCGACTGAGCGTCTGCTATTGGAGAACCAATGGGAGGTATAGGAAGATTCACCCCCCTGCCGAGGCGTTTTCCCGCTTGTTCGCGCAAAGAAAAAAGGAAGTGGGCGTGCTTTACAGAACACCGGCGCACAACCAGGCTGCAGAACAATTTGCGCCTCGAAGTTCCTGATAACACCAAGCGATTGCGAAAACACGTTTGGAAACTTCGCGCGAATCTTATCTACTCTGTCTTCGCTGCGTACACTGCAAAGCGATTTCCAATTCAGCCGAAGCTTATTAAACCAGGTTCGTCCCAGCAATACCGGTAACTCGCGCTCACGTCATAGAGAAAGGAATTCATCAAGAGGGGACACTCCCATAGAGCCTAGTGGCCGAATTGACTGCAGCGCGCCAAGCGGTCGGTATCAATCACATCCGGTTTCGGTTTTGGGCACGCGCATTTTGAACGCAAGCTAGCATGCCGGCTGTAGCACAAAAAACGTCACAAACTTGTCCCTCTAAGATTCATTACACGCCAAACTAACTTTATCACCACGGCCGAGCTGCTTATTGCTAACTGCGTCACAGCGCGCTGTGCGGCCAGCGTGCCTCAAAAGTACCCCAGAAAGTAACGAAATTACTTTTCAGTAATGTCTGGCATCAGAGAAAGCGGCACAAACTTCTCCTAGCAAGATGCGCTAGACTACGCACCACGCCGAGTTAGTTCTCGCTAACTGCGACACGGCGCCCTGTGCGGCTCAAAAACCGAAATAAGTTACCATAATCCCCTAGGAAGCGTCGGAAACATGTCTCAGCACGATTCATTAACTCAAATTAACTGCGCCAGGATGGCCGAGCTGTTTTTCCCTAACTGCGTCTTAAGTCTCGGTCCCGTGCCGTATAAGCCTAATTGCGTCGTATAGACTGTGAAACAAGATTTCTCACCTTGCCGTAGTCCAATAGTGCAGTGGCGTCTTGTCCCAGTGCAGAAGGAACGCAAGAATACGCCGAGAGCCCAATAAACCAGGTTACGTTAAAAAAATGTCACAGTTTCGCCCTGAGGGCGAAACAATGAATGCGATAGCAACACAGCAATATCATACGATGTAAGGTGAGCGGCTTTGGTAGCAATATAAATTGTAGTAAACATGAGCTGATTAAGTAAGCAGGTGTGCTGCGGCGTAAGTAGACCGACATGAAGAGAGACTCGATGACCACGAGAAGGCGCGTGTGAAACGGTGGTGTTGATGAGAAGCGTTTCCCGTGGGCAGGGCGTGCGAAGGGACACACCTGTAGCGCTGCACTGCCGATCCGGGCAGCATTACATGTGTAGCGTGCGTTGGAAAATGTGGCCCGACTATTACTAACTGAATGAACAAGCGTGGTGTGAGCGCGCACAAACAAACATGAATAGATCACACTGAATGACTGCAGACAACGACTGTCAAAACGTTGGCAGCAAGCCCATACGCTGCAGCGGGCGAAGGTACGTGCGGTCTATCGCTTCAACAGAAACTGAGCGGCGAATGCACAGTGCATAAAGGTCAGAGCCGTGTGGAGATAAGAGACGGTGCGGTCGAGCGACAAGCGCGGTTGTTGGCAGAGTAGAAGTGCGCCCCCCCCCCCCCCACCCCCCGCTCCCTCCGGCGCTGGCTTCCCGCTTCCTTGCTTGCGCGGGGGAGCGATAAGAGACTGTGCGGACGAGCGACGAGCGCGATTGTTGGCAGAGAAGTGCCCCCCCCCTCCCCCCCCCCCCCTGCTCCCTCCGGCGCTGGCTTTCCGCTTCCTTGCTTGCGCGTGGGAGATTGAGTGCGTTCGCTCTCCGTGATAGCGCGCGTCCCCGCACGCTTCCGCTGGGGCATACGGCGTGCGGCGAAGATTTTATCTATACGGAACCTCACGGCGACGGCGACGGCAGAAATCCGGTTGAAGTGTCCATATAATTGCTATCGCAATAAAAAAAAGAGGGGGGGGGACAAGTCCGACGGTTTTTTTTTTTTTTTTTTGTGGCTCCGCAACAACATATACCTTCTTTCGGTACTCACGCCTGTTGAAAACGCGATGGGCGATTGCTAAGAGTGATAACATGGGTTGTGCTGCTGGCGCCGGCAGAACGCGCGAAAGATGACGCCGAGGAACATATCAGAAACTTGTAATTCGAAAATTCCGTCTTCTAAACGACTGGAAACAGGCTTTGCGCCCACGCATTTGTCTTGAGTGCGAGTAGAAGGCATTCTGCGAACGTCTAGCATGGTCCGGCTGGGAGCCTCTGTTGCGTCCGTCGCGTCGCCCGAGGCCAAGTTTTGGAAACGCTAAGTCGCCCGTGTGTTTGTACTGCTAAAGTGCAGGAAATAATGTCCGGAAACGGGGGACTGCTTGGAAATCAGATGTTTTCATATTTCATGGTATTGTTTGGCATGAGTCGGGTATTTTCTTCGCAATGTATGTAAAAGCGAATTGCTTTTGTTTGTAATTCCGCCAATTCACCGCTTTCGCACGTTTCGCCTCTACACGCAGTATTCCCCTATGTCTAAATACCAAAATGACACATGCTTGTAACATGCTGTTACGTGCTTGTAAATGTAACATGTTTGTAATTTACTTTTTTTCGGCTGGTGCCGTCCGGTGGAGCTTCATACAGGAACTACTTACTGCCTTACCTGCTGGGGTCACAATGTTGGATGAACGCACAAAAAGCGCGGAACGAGCTTTTATATAGAGCAAAATAAATATTTCCTCATTGCACAAAAGGTCTTGCGTCTACTTTTTGAAATTGCCCGTGGCACAGATTCGATGGGACTTTACGAGATCGTTCGCAATCATTTTTACTAAATAATCAACCGATTCTGCACGAAGAGCAAAAAAAAAAAAAAAAGGGGGGGGGGGGGCGCAGCCGGCGTGCTAGCCTGCGTTCAAAATACGCGCGCCCAAAACCGAAACCGGCAGTGCTTGACGCCGACCGCTTGGCACGCTGCAGTCAATTCGGCCGCTGGGCCCTATGGGAGTGTCCCTGGTGTCCCCTCTTGTTGAATTTCTTTCTCTATGGTTAGACTAGAGTGTACTAGACAATGGTTGAGTGGGCCGAGCGGCGCTCTCCCGCTGAGGCGCCGCTTGTGGAAAAATTGTGCGAGGGTGCTGCGAGCGAACTGGATTGGGGCGGAGACGCGCTCCGCGGCATATTCAACGTACTTTCGCTGCGGGCGCCGAAGCCGATTGCGCATAGCAGCTCTTAAAATAGTGCTTTATTTCAACTACAAATTTATGTTTACACCATTTTGCCAAACATATATATTTGAGGCATGGAATATACAACGCGACGACTTCAATTTTGCTGTCGTTGTCAAGCGCGTCGTCTGCTAGCGAGCGCGCGTTCGCTACGCCGACGCTGGCGGTCGCCCAGTTTTTGTCGCAGAACGTCTGTGCAGTACATTTTTCTTTTATGTTTAGTTGCTTTGGTGCGCCCATGACTCTTGACGGCCGGTACCAAATGTAGTTTTAGCCAGGTGAACTGCTGTTTTTACCACTGTCTTCTAAAAGTAACTGGTATCTCTGCAACATGAAGCTACGTAAGAAAATTTTATTATTGATATCGTGTCATTTTACGCACGCTTCTTGTTGGTGGCTGTTGATCAGGGACAATCATCGAAGAAAACAGCATCAGAGTGAAATAAACTAGGTTAATAACTGCGTGGCGCGAAGAATGACCAATGTATTTCTAGATAATTAAATCAAAGGGTACATATACCAGTGGCGCACCAACGGGAGGGGGGGGGGGATGTAACCCCCCCCCCCCCTTCCGCCTGAGGCCGTGTTAACCCCCACTTTTATTCAACCCCTTTTCTTTCCTTGCGCCTTTGAGTACTGCAACTAAGATGTAAGACGTGCAATCGTCTGCACATTCGCAAAAAAACGCTTTTTTTGACAATTTCCAGTGAAGAAATCGAAATTAGTGCTGTTTAGATGGTATTGGCAAACTATCAACCCCCCACCCTGGTAGAGATCCTGGGTGTTGACATATACATATATATATATATATATATATATATATATATATATATATATATATATATATATATATATATATATATATATATATATATATATATATATATATATATATATATAAGGAAAAAAATAACAAATAGTCTAAATGCACGAATTGAAAAAGCGAGAACTCCCGACCGGAATAAGCGCACGTGTTTGCAGTAACACACTTATTAGGGAATACTGCACATAAAACTCTCATTCGCAGAAATAATATTCATAGCAGGCAAAAACATCTTTACATGTGCAAGTGTTGTTGATATACTGTACGACGCCGAATAGTCGTTTCCGTTCGAAGGTTACGCATAACAGCACGTACTGTTGAAGTCTCAAAGGTGAGCGACCGATGGAAGTGAGGACTGTTATTCCGGATGATTGTGCTGCCGGAGAGTCGTGGTTGCTGCGCAGAGGCGCAGTTCCTGAGAGAATTAACGCATGGGTGTTAATAAGTGCTGCTTAACATGTTCCTAGTTGTCATTCAATATAAACGCCCCGTTTTGGTGCAGCCTGTAAATCTGCAAACTTGATTCAGACAAGGAAAACTTCTTTTTTTTTTTGACAGTCTCATCATGTTTGCAACCCATTAAAACTGGGTGCCCCATGTGATACCACACTCATCTCCTTCAACGAACGCAACAGATCTGCACATCTCTACGTGTATATGAGGCATGCCATTCCTTTGTTTCATTATGATCGTTATGATAGTGCACCGTATAACTGAAAGCAGCCGTTTATAATGTACAAGCTGCTGAGTTGAGTGGTCATACATTTGGGAACGGCATTACATTTATGTATGAAATATAGGATAAGCGCGTAACATGTTTTTCTCGGAAATCAGACTGGAGAATGATTTATTTTACCCCTAGAAAAAAGCCGAAGAACGCAGCCACCTACTTTTTTCTCTCTTTTTTTAATTTAAACAAATTCTTTGGTTTTACGTGGCAAAACTACAATATCATTATAAGGCACCCGGTTTAGTTTTCACCCCCTAGGTTCTTTAACGTGCACCTAAATAGAAGTGCACGAGTCGTTTTCCATTTCGTTCCCATCGAATTCCGCGACCTGGATTGAACCCGCGAGCTCCAGTTTAGCAGCGCAACGCCATATCCACTACATAGCCTCTAATTAGGCTACCGCGCAGGCTTTCTTTCTCTTCTTTTTTTTTTTCTTTTTTTAAGTATCCACTGGAAAAAAATTCCACGTATGGCTTACGGCCAAATATTTAGCATATAGAATGACCAACTAAAACCATTTTCGGCGCTCGATCGCGGTCCGACTGCAATAAATGACTCCATACCAATTACTCCGCATTCTGTTACGCGAGGAAGGCGGAAACTTGAATGGGATGTTGCGCTGCAGTTTACTAATATAGCAGCGCTTCTTCTATAACAATGCTTCCCGTAAATCTGAGTAGAGGCGCCGGATGGGGCAAATATGCTTTACTTGTTTGAAGCGGCAAGCAATAAGGTTACATATGTTTCTTCGTCTGCTTTTCGCAAGACCTACTGATGGAAAACTATATGCGCAACAATACGCACGAGAGATACATGCTGCTTGAAGAACGCGAAAACCATTTGTTCTCCAAAGGGTGTCCGTACAATGACATAGTAGAATGAAAGCCGACACTGCGACCGCAATGCACGCGCAATTACCGAACGGCATTAAAAAATAAAATAAAATAAAAAAAGAGAAAGAAAGGAATTTATTGTTAAGGCATAAATACATGTCATATGCAATTATGAACACCATTTGAGCAATCTAAACGCAAATACCAGCGCGCGAAATAGTACGAATGACCCTGCCGAGCTGTATCGCCAGCAGTTTCCAACGGCGCGACCTTGATGCGGCCCAATCCAGTTCGATCGCAGCGCCGCCACAGTATTTTTCCACGTCGGGCGCCTCACTGCAAAGCATGCGCCGCCCCAGCCGCTCGTCCCACTCGACCGTATTCTAGTACACTCTAGGTTAGACGTTTTCACGAGGGCGCTTCCGACGGTCTGGCGTGGAGAGTATGTGTCAGTGTTGCCTGTTGGGTCTGGACTGTGAGCTTGCCTTGCGCTTGCATTGCGGAGTGGTAGCTTTCCTTCGATGTTCCCGTTTATTTTTATTGCGATAGCAATTATATGGACACTTCAGCCGGATTTCTGCCGTCGTCGTCGCCGTCGCCGTGAGGTTCCGTATAGATTCCAAGGGCGATAAAATCGTCGCCGCGCGCCGTATGCGCGAGGGAAAGAGCGCGGGGGACGCGCGCTATCACGGAGAGCGAACGCACGGTGGAAAGCAAACGCGACCGTCGCCCGAAAGGCTGTGGGGGTATGGGAGGGAGGGAGGCGGGGCGGCGCTGTGCTCTGGCACCAAAGGCGTATCTTGCCACTCAATCTCTCACGCGAAAGCAAGAAACGGGAAGAGGGGGAGGGGGCAGCTTTACCTCTGCCAACAACTTCTCCTTTGCCCGGCGGTGCCGGTCGCCCGCACCGTCTCTTATCTCCACACGGCTCTGACCTTTGTATGCACTGTGCATTCGCCGCTCAGTTTCCG
This sequence comes from Dermacentor silvarum, assembly GCF_013339745.2. Classification (NCBI taxonomy): domain Eukaryota; kingdom Metazoa; phylum Arthropoda; class Arachnida; order Ixodida; family Ixodidae; genus Dermacentor; species Dermacentor silvarum. Next base: position 104,929 of record NC_051154.1, on the reverse strand, counting down.
TTGAAGCGATAGACCGCGCGAACCTGCGCTTGCTGCCAGCGTTTTGACAGTCCTTGGCTGCGGTCATTCAGTGTGATCTATTCATGTTTGCTTGTGCGCGCTGAGACCACGATTGTTAATTCAGTTAGTAAGCCAATGTGTATAAGTTTATGCAGCCGATAAAACTACTATCCCTACTCCGAATAGCTCTCTACGAATTTGCTATCGCAATCGATGCTTCGCCTTTCGGGCGAAACTGCGACATTATTGTCACGAATGACATACGCTCGTAAATAATGGCATATATACTCATCAAAAGGCTACAGGTCAGCACTGTGCAGTTTATGGGTTCACAAACAACCAGCGGAAAATAATGATTTTGGGGACCAAGTGTGTCCACAACACAGCACTCCGCGAGACCACTGCCGCGATGTGGTATGTTCACGCTTCGCTGGTTTCCTGCATCACCTGAGGACTTGGCATTTCAGTCTAATGTGAACCAATGCACACATCAGTAAAATAACGCATTTTGGTAAACTCTTTTCGGCACATTTCCCAATAGCTTGCGAGAATTGTCAGCTCTTCGATGCAATATTTTCTCGTATGTAGTAGCAAAGGCTACATTTGTTATTCTTATACGGGGGTCACATGGCGCACTTTTGATCGTGATCGAGCCAGATATGGGTCGAATTTCTTGGTCGCGATTGGCTTCTTTGCTCAATCTGCCGAAGGGAGCCAATCGCGGTCGAACATTCCGATCCAGACCGGTCTCGATCGCTATCAAAAGTAGCCGTGTGACACCGGTATAAGACAAATTGGAGCACTCTGCGAGAGAACTAGTCGGTAAATACACTTCGCAACGATCTGGAAAAATCGTGTCCTATGGAAGATGTATGCAGACCCTGTGTCCACCAAAACATTTTCTCTGCGTTCACACGCACCCTGCGCGGCCCTGCCCATAAAGGTAATTAACTTCAACAGTGTGGTGCTGCATCGAGCTCACCCATCTTTGAGCGTTGTCTATGTGCTTGGGCAGCAAGAGAATGCAAAAACGAAGGTGTCAACCTCAACAGCGCGGCCTAGCGCCAGTGCTAGAGTTCGGGAACCGTAATGCGCTAACTGTGCGTGGCGTAGAAACGCGCTAAATGAGCCCGCGCAAGTAAGAATGTAAAAAACGGTATTCGCATGGGTACACGGACAATAGCATCATGCTTGCAAGAATAACAGTTACGAAAAAAATAAATTATTCGCACAGTCGATCAAGTGAAATACGTGCGTGCAGTGACCGCTTCGCTGACCACTAAGTGCTTTTCACTCACGGTCAGTAGTGGTTTACAGTCATATGCATATGTATTTATTCGACAATTGCTAAGACTCGACATTACTTTATTATGAACATAGCACAGTGAGACGGTGTAAGGGAAACAATAGAAAGAGCAGAGATGGCCCTAACGCTGCAATATTATTGGCTTATTTTGCTTCAGAGATAGCGCACACGAACAATTCTTGCCGTACGCGATATCTTCAATACAAACTTCGCGCACGATCTACGCTAAGGTTCACCGTGAGCGAAGCTTGTTCCAAATTCAGACATTCGAAAGAAAAGCCATTCCAGGTAAACAAACGTAATAAATAGGTAAACAAATATATCTTTATAACAAGTACCGTTATAATACCTATTGGAATTGACAGTATGTATAAATAAATAACTACTAAATACTAAAAATAAAAATCTAGCACCTGGGCTGTATCAGTTGCGCTGGCATCTGTGATCACTGTCGCGCGTCGGTTCGCTGCAGGTACCGCGCTGCTCGATCGCCACGCTTATGCTTTGACATTTGGTTATAAGCACCCTGCACCGCACCAGATCCAATAAATTTTGCATGATTGAGCTGTTCAGTTGCGTCGGAAGCGTATATATGGAGTAACCACCGCATATCTACCAACCACTGACACGCGTCGTCGAGCCGCCGGCGCCTGGTTCTAAGCATTGCCCGACAGCTACGTACGCGCCTGCTTTCGCTAAATGAGGCAACCCTCAACCGCGAAACGTAATGGTGATCAGATTCAATCGACGATACGGTCACATGTGCCCAGCAATAACAATGAAATATACCGCTGATTTGCACGCCAGGCCAGGTCTCGACGAAGCAGACGCGGCTGCTGCCGCTACCGACGACGAAACACCACATCCACTGGCTGAGCTTGCTGTTGCCATGGCACACTACACTGAGCGCTCACGCGAGCACGCGAAACATGTAACAAGTCAAGCGGCACAAGACAAGCGAAGCGGAAGAAAACACTCGAAATAATGCGCGGCGAAGATCACACAACCGAAGTATGACCGGCCTGCTCTCGCAAGGCGCACAGTTCAAAATGGCGGCATAACATGTTCTGACGCTGGACTAGGGTGGCTACCCTAGCTAGACGTATGGGTGTTCTGTGCCTAGACGTCGCCCGTGTCGGCCAATGGCACTGCTCAAACGTCAGTTTGTGATAGCTTTTTCATGTACCCAGAATGGAGGCCGAAATTCCCTAGTCAAGTCGACCAGTTGAACAGGCAAAGTGAAACTCGCTGTGCATATTTTTTCGCTGCTGCTTATATTGTCACGTAGTAGTGACGCTGAAGTAAACAGTAGTAAAACTGTGTATGACGAAACTGGTTGTTTACTGGGCGAACCTGTGCCCAGAAAAGCAAGCTACACTCGAAGCACAACGAAAGCGGCGAACACAGTCGGCGGTCGTCGAAATCTGATCAGCGGCGAGACGCGTCGGCTTTTATACTTGAGTCATCGAAGGTTCCAGATTAATCCCTGATGCCCGCGTGTCTTCCATAAAGTTCTAGACAATTCGCGTCGGTCACACAATCAGATAACATAAGCGTCGGTGAAAACAGGCAACGAAAAGAAGCATCGATAACGTTCTAGAAACTTCCGATACAGGCGCGTCCTGCGCCGAGTGATAACGTTTAACATTTTTAGCCGGTGGAAAGCGGCCACCGGTGAAAGATAAACATGTATACGTGCCAATACCCTCCCCTTAAAAAGCATCGTCCCGATGCTACAAACACGAAAGCGAAAACAAAACCACGCGTACAGAAAGGGACAAAAATAACAAAGCAACAAAGGACCTAAGTTCGTCAGCGGGCGTAGAAAGGCTTAAGACGCACCACGTGCATGACTTCAGGTCGTGCGCGGCGCCGCTGTGATTGCGAAATACCGTCTGGCACGACCTCATAGTCCAGTGCGCCAATACGTCGGATGATCTTATATGGTCCGAAATAGCGACGTAAGAGTTTCTCGCTAAGTCCTCGTCGGCGTATCGGAGTCCAGACCGAAAAACGGTCTCCGGGCTGGTACTCGACGTAGCGTCGTCGAAGATTGTAGTGTCGGCTGTCGGTTCTCTGCTGGTTCTTGATGCGCAGGCGGGCGAGCTGTCGACCTTCGTCGGCACGCTGCAAATAGGTGGCAACGTCGACATTTTCTTCGTCGGAGACATCCGGTAGCATGGCGTCAAGCATCGTTGCCGGTTTCCTTCCGTAGACCAGGTTGAACGGCGCCATGTGCGTCGTTTCTTGTATGGCCGTGTTGTATGCGAAGGTCACGTACGGAAGGATGACATCCCACGTCTTGTGTTCGACGTCGACGTACATTGCCAGCATGTCGGCGATGGTCTTATTTAGGCGCTCGGTGAGGCCATTCGTCTGCGGGTGGTAGGCGGTGGTCCGGCGATGGCTTGTCTTGCTGTAGCGCAGGATGGCTTGAGTTAGTTCAGCCGTGAAGGCCGTACCTCTGTCGGTGATGAGGACTTCTGGGGCACCGTGGCGCAGGAGGATGTTCTCAACGAAGAATCGGGCTACCTCGGTGGCACTGCCTTTGGGCAAGGCTTTTGTTTCGGCGTAGCGGGTGAGGTAGTCCGTAGCTACGACGATCCATTTATTCCCGGACGTCGACGTCGGAAAAGGCCCCAGTAAGTCCATCCCGATCTGCTGGAACGGTCGGCGAGGTGGCTCGATCGGCTGTAGAAGTCCGGCTGGCCTTGTCGGCGGTGTTTTGCGTCGCTGACAGTCTCGGCATGTCCTTACGTAATGGGCGACGTCGGCAGAGAGGCGAGGCCAGTAGTATTTTTCTTGTATCCTCGCGAGCGTGCGGGAAAAACCGAGGTGTCCAGCCGTTGGGTCGTCATGAAGAGCTTGCAGAACCTCTGGACGCAACGCTGCGGGTTCCACGAGGAGGTAGTTGGCTCGGAGAGGCGAGAAGTTCTTCTTTAGGAGAATGTCGTTTTGCAAGAAAAACGACGCCAATCCTCGCCTGAACACCTTCGGCACAATGACGGTCTTGCCTTCCAGGTAGTCTACAAGGCTCCTTAGTTCCGGGTCGGCTCGCTGTTGTTCGGCGAATTCGTCGGCACTGATGGGTCCCAAGAAAGTGTCGTCATCCTGGTCGTCTTGTGGCGGCGGTTCGACGGGGGCGCGAGACAAGCAGTCGGCGTCAGAGTGCTTTCGCCCGGACTTGTAAACGACGGTGATGTCGAATGCTTGAAGTCTTAGACTCCATCGTGCGAGGCGACCTGAAGGATCCTTCAAGTTAGCTATAGCCAACACAAGGCGTGGTGGTCGCTCACAACTTTAAAGGGCCTGCCATAGAGGTAGGGACGAAACTTTGATGTAGCCCAGATGATGGCGAGGCACTCCTTTTCTGTTGTGGAATAATTTGCTTCCGCCTTCGATAGCGACCGGCTAGCATAACTTCCAACCCTTTCTAGTCCATCAGTCCTCTGCACAAGAACGGCGCCGAGTCCTACGCTGCTTGCGTCGGTGTGGACTTCGGTATCGGCGTTTTCGTCGAAATCCGCAAGTATTGGCGGCGATTGCAGGCGTCGCTTCAGTTCTTCAAATGCTTCGACTTGCGGCGTCTCCCACTTGAACTCGACGTCGGCCTTCGTGAGGTACGTCAGTGGCTCGGCGATCCGCGAAAAGTCCTTGACGAAGCGCCTGTAATCGGCGCACAGTCCAAGAAATCTACGCACCGCCTTCTTGTCGGCGGGCGGAGGAAAGTTGGAGATGGCTGCAGTTTTCTGAGGGTCGGGGCGCACTCCAGACTTGTTGATGACGTGGCCCAAGAACAAGAGCTCCTCATATGCGAAGCGGCACTTTTCTGGCTTTAACGTGAGTCCGGAGGTTTTGATTGCTTGAAGAACTGTTTCAAGGCGCCGCAGGTGTTCTTCGAAGCTTGAGGCAAACACAACGACGTCGTCCAAATAGACGAGGCAAGTCTGCCACTTCAAGCCTGCCAGTACTGTATCCATGACGCGTTGGAAAGTCGCAGGTGCCGAGCAAAGACCAAACGGCATGACCTTGAGCTCGAACAGTCCGTCTGGTGTTATAAAGGCAGTCTTCTCCCGGTCCCTCTCGTCGACTTCGATTTGCCAGTAGCCGGTTTTGAGGTCCATCGACGAAAAATACTTTGCGTTGTAGAGTCGATCGAAGGCGTCGTCAATCCGTGGGAGGGGGTATACGTCCTTCTTCGTGATCTTGTTGAGGCGACGATAATCGACGCAGAAACGTAGCGTTCCATCCTTCTTCACTAACACCACGGGGGACGCCCACGGACTCTTGGACGGCTGGATGATGTCCTCGCGTAGCATTTCGTCGACTTGTTGCCTTATGGCTTCGCGTTCGCGCGCCGAAACTCGGTACGGGCTCTGACGGAGTGGGCGGACATTTTCGTCGGTTATGATGCGGTGCTTGGCGACAGGGGTTTGTCGAACTTTTGACGACGACGAGAAGCAGTCCTTGTATTGCAGGAGCAGAGCTTTAGCTGTTCTTTCTTATGCCTGGGAAGGTTCTGATTGACGTCGAAAGTTGGTTCAGGTACTACAGTCGTCGTTGCAGGTGCACTAGAATCCGTGAAGGCGAAAGCACTGCTGGCTTGTACTATTTCGTCGATGTAGGCGACCGTGGTGCCTTTGTTAATGTGCTTGTATTCGGTCGCTGAAGTTCGTGAGCATCACTCTTGCTTTCCCTGCACGTAGCTCAGCTATGCCTCTAGCGACGCAAATTTCACGATCGAGCAGCTAAGTGATGATCGCCCTCGATGACTGCCCTCCATAGTCTGCAGGCACTTCGGTACCGACGGAAATCATTACGCTGGAGCGAGGCGGAACGGTGACTTGTTCTTCAAGCACATTCAAGGCATGGTAACTTATGCTTGTATCCGGTGGTATCGCGTTGTACGTTGAAAGCGTTATCGACTTGGACCTTAAGTCGATGACTGCACCGTGTTGGTTTAGAAAGTCCATGCCTAGGATGACATCCCTGGAGCAGTGCTGCAGGATTACGAAGCTCGCCGGGTAAGTGCGGTTGTTTACCGTGACTCGCGCTGTGCAGATTCCAGCCGGCGTTATTAGGTGGCCTCCCGCTGTCCGGATATCGGGTCCTTGCCAGGCCGTCTTCACCTTCTTTAACTTGGCGGCGAACGCGCCACTGAAGACGGAATAGTCGGCGCCAGTGTCGACGAGAGCGGTGACGTTATGACCATCGATGAGCACGTCTAAGTCGGTAGACCGTCGTCTAGCATTACGGTTAAGTCGTGGCGTCGGATCACGGCTGCGTCGGCTTGCTCCGCTGCTGCTACGTCGCGTCGGCCGGTCTTCTTGCGGCGGCGAAGTGCTGTCAAGGCTGTTGCTAGGCGGCGTGCTGATATCTCGTCGTGATGATTCGCGAATCGTCGTCGTCGTCGGCGGCGGAGGATCTTCGGCATTGCGTCGTACAGCAACCGCACCTCCATCGGTTGCTGCCTTTAGTTTCCCGGGTAAGGGCTGGAAGATCGGCCCCGGGTGGGACCGGTGCACTGACGGCGATGCGGCGAGATGTAGCGGCCTGGTGACGGCGAGCGTGAGGGTCGTCGGGGTTGCCACTGGGCTCCGGCGAGGTAGTCGGCGATGTCGCGCGGTCGTTCACCCCGCACTGGACGCGGCGCGTTGACGGCGAACCCTCGTAGGCCCATCTCGCGGTATGGGCATCGGCGGTAGACATGGCCGGCTTCCCCGCAGTGATAGCAGAGCGGGCGGTGGTCGGGGGCGCGCCAAATGTCCGTCTTCCTTTGGTAACTGCGCTGGGCGACGGGCGGGCGTGCTGGCGGCGGCGGCGGTGGACGACGGAACTGCGGCGTTACGGGGCCCTGGCGCGAGCGCGGAGGGGGGCCTTGACGACGGGCGACGGCGGCGTAGGTCATCGCTTCCGGCTCGGGTTGCGGCGATTCGGGAAGTCCTAACGATTGCTGGATTTCCTCCCGCACGATATCGGCGATGGAAGCAACTTGAGGCTGCGACGACGGTAGCAACTTCTGCAGCTCTTCGCGTACTATCGCCCTGATGGTGTCTCGTAGGTCGTGGGAGAGTCCTTGGACTTCGGCGTACTGTGGCGTCGAACGGCGATTGTATTGCCGGTTGCGCATGTCCAGTGCTTTCTCGATCGTCGTAGCCTCCGAGAGAAAGTCTTGGACTGTCGTTGGTGGATTCCGCACCAGTCCGGCGAATAGCTCCTGCTTAACTCCCCGCATGAGCAAGCGAACTTTCTTGTCTTCTGGCATAGCGGGGTCGGCGTGCCGGAATAATCGAGTCATTTCTTCAGTGTACATAGCGATGCTCTCATTCGGGAGCTGTACACGGTTTTCCAACAAGGCTGCAGCTCTTTCTTTACGGACGACGCTCGTGAAGGTGTCCAGGAATGCGGCTCGGAACAGGTCCCAGGTTGTTAGTGCACGCTCCCTATTCTCGAACCAGGTTCTGGCGCCGTCTTCAAGCGAGAAGTAAACATGGCGCAGCTTGTCGTCGCAGTCCCACTTGTTGAACGTAGCGACCCGGTCGTATGCCTCCAGCCAGCTTTCGGGGTCTTCACATGGCGATCCGCGGAAAGTCGGCGGCTCCCTGGGTTGTTGCATCACGATTGCAGATGTTGGCGCAGGGGCTGTCATGGTAGCTGCTGTCCGAGGTCGTGACTTTTGTCCTCTTGGTCGCTGTGGTCTTCTCGGGAAGAAGTCCGTACTCCGGCAGAAGTCCTTGCTGCCTACGGCTAGCTCGCTGGTCCTTGGCGACGTTGGCGCTGTCCTCCGGTTTCGGGCTTGGATCACGGCTTTGCGGGGGCGTTCGCTGCATGAACGCACTAGCACCTCCACCAGATGTCACGTAGTAGTGACGCTGAAGTAAACAGTAGTAAAACTGTGTATGACGAAACTGGTTGTTTATTGGGCGAACCTGCTCCCACAAAAGCAAGCTACACTCGAAGCACAACGAAAGCGGCGAACACAGTCGGCGGTCGTCGAAATCTGATCAGCGGCGAGACGCGTCGGCTTTTATACCTGAGTCATCGAAGGTTCCAGATTAATCCCTGATGCCCGCGTGTCTTCCAGAAAGTTCTAGACAATTCGCGTCGGTCACACAATCAGATAACATAAGCGTCGGTGAAAACAGGCAACGAAAAGAAGCATCGATAACGTTCTAGAAACTTCCTACAGGCGCGTCCTGCGCCGAGTGATAACGTTTAACATTTGTTAGCCGGTGGAAAGCGGCCACCGGTGAAATATAAACATGTATACGTGTCAATATGATTAATGATGGACCCGCCTATGCGCATTGTTCTGTTTATAATATTTGCTGTGTTTGTTTGTCTGTTGTTTGTTGTTTGTTTGTTTGTTTGTTTGTTGTTTGTTTGTTTGTTTGTTTTAGCCAGGATTGCGCTTTCTCGCGAGCGCTCACATGAATTCATGGGGAGATTGTTAAGACTGTCAACAACTTCATCTTCGGCGATGCCTTATGTCTTGTGTGGCATGTGCGATCATTTGGATGAATCGTCTTGGTGGCGACTCTTTTTGTGTATGTAAGTGATCGATTGTGCGCGATAAGGAATCGGTTAGTCATATTAACCTGTGTGTGTTTATTTGACCAGAAATTTAGTTCGCTCTGCGGTAAAGCTTCAGGCTCTTTCTGTGTTCTGAAATTGCGCAATCGGTTCACATCTGTGCACCCACTAACCTTATGATTCCAAAAAGTCACGTTAGAAACATGATCTTTCCGTTTTCTTGAACCAGTAAGCTGTTGCCGGTTAGAGCTACGGGAAGTCCGCGTGGCAGGTCGAAAAAGTAAGGCGACTGTTGCAATGCACCTGTAGATCGTCAGCGCGTTTGTCAACGCAAGTTATAGGCTGACTTTATTTGAACTTGTGAATCGATAAGTCGCGCAGTGTGTGCTGCTATGAGATGCAGAATATGCAAAGGCACAAACGGAACCGAGATCGAGTTTTCTCAGACGTGCAAAATTTTTACAATAATCGGTTCAGGTCAGCCTGCTAGCTGGAACCATGCAGTGCTGATGACATGCTGATTGCAAAATAAACTGCACCACCATAAGTTTAGCAACTGCCTTGCGGAATAAATAGCATTACATTTGCTAAATGTGTTGAGCATCGACAAGATTGAACGACCTACAGAACGCTGATTTGCGCACAGCAAGATATGTCAGGGACGGGTGGGCTGGGCCAGGGAAGCTAAGAAACCGTCACAACAAACAGGTGGGAGGGCAGGTAGGTGAATGGCTTTGAAGTCCACGCAGAAGCAAATATAGAAATGCTAGGCGCCGCCACGCCTTTAAAGAATCAGGTGAATGTTGAAGAGTGCGACAGTGACTATAACGTAACAGAAAATCATTTTAAGAATGGGGAGGGGGGGGAGGGGGGCATAAAAGGCGTCAAGAACGAGTCGAGAGAGCGTCTCGTCACTGCCCGATAGCTCAACACCAGACGGCCGTGGCCAGTCGCCTAGCTGAGGCTCCCCTACCCTGTCGTAACACGTGCTAACTTAGATTTCTCATAAATAAGTGCAACATAGTTTCATTTCTCTTCAGAATAAGCTGCAAGTGTAAACCTTGCGCCCACGTTCATCTCCTGCATGCACACACGTTGAAATCTGGCGCATGCACGTACGAGGAGGGGGAGGCGATAAGATGGCGAGCGCGGCACGCAGTCGCGTGACTTCACTATTATAGTGACATCTCCGCCTCGCAAATCTAGAGAACCGCACAAGACGAGATCTGGCAACACTGGTGTGTTCTGGTGGGGATTTAGTCGCTCCCTCCGTGCGCAGCCGGTATTCAACACATGGCGCTGTCGCGCGCAGTTCGACGGGCGCAGGGAATCGAACCCCGGCGCTGTGAAATGCAAAGACCTGCTCTGTTATTTATTTTTTTTTTGCCTATATTGACCTAACCTTCCATACTAGTGTCTGTCGCCTACGTAACTTGCTGCTCGAGTTTACGCAACATTGCGCAAGGCGCCGCAGCGGCTGCTGACGCGTGCTCTTTCACGCCTGCGGCCGGTATAAAGGCACGTTCACGTTAGCGGCATAGAGAAAGAAATTCAACAAGAGGGGACACTCGGCAAAAACTGGCAACAGGAAACACGTCACCATACGTCACGCTATACTTTTGACACCGAACGTTAGCTGCCGCGAGCATCGAAAAAAAAGAAAGTGAACTTAAGTTAACAGGCATTGATTTATTTTTTTAATTACTTGCCGCGAAAACTAAAACGTTTCGCGTATAAAAGAACTTAAGCTTTGCGACTTGTTTTCCTTGCCTTACCTAGCCACAGGTCAATGACGCGCCAGATACATGCGTCATCCGCCAGACACTCCCCCGAAGCCAGCGAGGGTGGCTGCGCGCGCGTTTGAGCCTCGCGCGCGGCGACCCGTCTGTCTCCTTCTTTTTTTTTTTTTTTTTTTTTTTTCTTCTTTAACTGTAACCTGGTTTATTGGGCTCTCGGCGTATTCTTGCGTTCCTTCTGCACTGGGGCAAGACACCACTGCACTAATGGACTACGGCAAGGTGAGAAATCTTCTTTCACAGTCTACGACGCAATTAGGCTTACGGCACGGGACCGAGACTTAAGACGCAGTTAGCGAAAAACAACTCGGCCATCCTGGCGCAGTTAATTTGAGTTAATGAATCGGGCTGAGACATGTTTCCTACGCTTCCTATGCGACTATTGTAACTTATTTCGGTTTTTGAGCCACACTGGCCGCACAGGGCGCCGTGTCGCAGTTAGCGAGAACTCAGCCGTAGTGCATGTGTAGTCTAGTGCATCTTGCTAGGAGAAGTTTGTGCCGCTTTCTCTGACGCCAGACATTACTGAAAAAGTAATTTCGTTACTTTCTGGGGTACTTTTGAGGCACGCTGGCCGCACAGCGCGCTGTGACGCAGTTAGCGATAAGCAGCTCGGCCGTGGTGATAAAGTTAGTTTGGCGTGTAATGAATCTTAGAGGGACAAGTCTGTGACGTTTTTTTTACGGCTCCGCAACAACATATACCTTCTTTCGGTACTCACGCCCGTTGAAAACGCGATGGGCGATTGCCAAGAGTGATAACATGGGGTGTGCTGCTGGCGCCGGCAGAACGCGCGAACGACGAACATATAAGAAACTTGTAATTCGAAAATTACGTCTTCTAAAGGAGTGAAAAAAGGCATTGCACCCACGCATTTGTCTTGAGTGCCTGTTGCGTCCGTCTCTATGTATGTAGCGTACCGTCACATCGCCCGAGGCCAAGTTTTGGAAACGCGAAGTCGCTCGTGTATTTGTGCTGCCAAAGTGCAGGAAATAATGCCCGGAAATGGGGGAACGCTTGGAAATCAGATGTTTTCATATATGTTTGGATGAGTTGGGTATTTTCTACGCCATGTATGTAAAAGCGAATTGCTTTTGTTTGTAATGCCGCCTATTCACCGCTTTCGCACGTTTCGCCTCTACACGCAGTATTCCTATGTCTAAATACCAAAATGACTCATGCTTGTAACATGCTGTTACGTGCTTGAAAATGTAACATGCTTGTAATTTACTTTTTTTTTTTCAGCTGGTGCCATCCGGTGGAGCTTCATACAGGAACTACTGCCTTACCTGCTGGTGTGACAACGTTGGATGAACGCACAAAAAGCGCGGAACGAGCTTTTATATAGAGCAAAATAAATATTTCCTCATTGCACAAAAGGTCTTGCGCCTACTTTGTGAAATTTCACGTGGCACAGATTCGATGGGACTTTACGAGATCGTTCGCAATCATTTTTACTAAATAATAAACTGATTCTGCACGAAGAGCAAAATAAAAAAAAAAGAGGGGGGGGGGGCGCAGCCGGCGTGCTAGCTTACGTTCAAAATACGCGCGCCCAAAACCGAAACCGGAAGTGATGTAAGTGATCGACA
>NC_051154.1:59277-92602 GCF_013339745.2 Dermacentor silvarum | reverse complement strand
GGTCAGGTGGCTGGACCTGGTGCTGGTTCGGGTGGATAGCGGACGCTGGATGAGAGCTGGGCGGGGAAAGACGAGGGCCAAGGACTTCGGCAATATCGTGAAATGTGTCAACACGTCCACATCGAAAGCAAATTGACTTGTCGTCAGGCATCCGCCACGCATTTGGATCGCGATAATTTGGAGTGGGGTAACGGCGTTGGAGAGGGCTAAAGGTGGCCGAAGGGTAACTGTCAGGGTGGTTCACAGAGCAGATGGTTTGAAGGCCCACGTTTGCCAGTTCTTGACGAACAACGAATTGTATAAGGGATATCGTAGGTGGGGCATCACAGGGCTCTACTCGCATTAAATGTGCGGGCGAGGCGATGCGGCTTCAATTTCGCGTCGAACAATTCGGGTGATGGTCTCCGATGTTGAAGGGCTGAGTCGGCATATGAACATCCTCACACGTTGATGTCGCTGCCGTGTTCGGAAGGCGGGCGAATTGGTGGGCGATACGTCGGCTTTTAGCATCTTCGAAGCGTCGGCATTCAGTAATAATCTCGTTGACTGTCGAAGAGTTTTTAAACACGATCAGGTTAAACGCATCGTCCGCGATCCCTTTCAGCAGGTGGCCGCAACCTTATCGGCATCTGTCATCTTGGCGTCAACCTTCCGGCAAAGGGTCAGCACATCCTGAATGTACGTCAAGTACGACTCAGTAGGCGTCAGCACACGCGAGGCAAGTTCTTGCTTGGCAGCACGCTGGCAGCCTGCAGGTTGGCCAAACAACTTGCGAAGTTTAGTCTTACATACGCTCCAGCTTGTGAGCTCCTCTTCGTTGTTATCGAACCAGGCCTTCGCCGTTCCCTTTAGATAAAATATGACATTCGCCAACATCATGGTCGGGTCCCACCTGTAATGTGCGCTTACGCATTCGTAGAGTCGAATCCATTTGTCGACGTCGTCGCCAGCAGTGCCGGAAAAGGTCCCAGGGTCACGGGGTGGAGCCAGGACGACTGTTGGCATGGCGGCCGCCGCTGACGCAGTTTCACCGCTGGTGGACATGACTAGAGTGGCGACTTGGCGGCCGCTGCGAAGCTCCGTCTTGCGTTATACCCCCAGCACTTCCACCAAGATGTTACGGGGAGGCAAACACAACAGGAAAACGTATTTACAGTATATTTACAAGGCGATCAAGCGTCAACCATATAGTCGAGAGCATGCGCCAGATCATCAGCGTCTTCTTCATCGATGCTCCTCTAGATGAATCATACCGTGACAATATGTAGTTTTCTTCTATCAGTGTGGTAATCGTGCTAAATTTAGCATTTAAGTTAAAAGGACAAGTTACAAAGCAGGGGCACGCTTTGAGACTTGAAACATTTGAACATATAAAGGTAGTACACATTAACAGCTGCTGAATTAACCTAAGTTGGTTGTATTATGTGCATAGCATGTGGTTGCTTTTTGGGAATGTGGTCATTCTGTAAAATAAAACTGCATTTGTTTGAAATAAATTGCTGAATCTACTGCTTGTGTGTTTTCCTGTGCTCTCTGTTCTGATTGCGTGTTTGAAAGCGCAGTGAGTGACTGCAGACAAATGCACAAGGCTTCACTTTATCATGTGGCTTGATAAAGAAGCCCCCTTCCATGCACACACACTTTCTTGTGCATAAGCCAATTAAAAGAAAAAAGGCCTACCTTTTCTCACGGATTTTAAACCTGCCAGTATTAAAAACAGAGTGAAGCTGGACAAATGCAATTTACTAGAAGTATTATTGCTAAAGCCTCGTGCGTGCAAAGTATGTGCATGCAGTGCTGGCTATGCCTTGGAAGAGCCCTGCAACAGCTTTCACCACACTGCTTGCTACAGCATTGCTGTATTTTTCAACCTGAGAGCAAAACTACAGTTCATCTCTAGAACTTCAGTAGCACAATCAACAGCTTTTTCTGCATGTTTGATGCACTCCTGGCCAGGGACTTTTCGTCCTGTAGGCAAAACAGACGGCCGCCTCGGGCGGCATTTTAGGAACAGCACAGCATACCTTGAAAGCCCCTTGTTCACCAGTGAGAGTGGAGAGGGGCACAATAATTGGATGGTGCAGCAAAATACCTTGAAAAGCTGCTGCTTCTGGCGCCCATTTACAATGCCATGCTTGTAGACCTGAACATGGAGCAACCCCATTTTACTTTATTATTTAGAATACTGTAAGCCCAAAAGGGCTGTTGCAGGGTGGGATGTGCATATACAATAGAATAAAATCTGTCATCAATACTATAATAAGAAAAAAAAATACTATAATAAGAAGAAAAAACTATAATCAAGAAAAAAATACTATAATAATACAACTTATAAAAAAATAAAAGTCCAAATTCCGTTCAAAAAAAGTCAAGCCATCAACACCATTGAAAACTTCAGGAACAAGGTTATTCCACATAGCTATAGTGTGAACAAGAAATTAATATTTGTACACATCAACTCGTGAGTTATAGGGTAAAAAACATTCTTCTAGGTGGGAGCAGGTGAGTTAGGTAAATTTACTGTTCAACTGATAACGGAACTTTAGGCAGGCTATTTTTCTCCAGACATTCACTGTTTGCAGTCCTGCCCTTGTTAGCAGGGCTGTTGCAGATTACGTTCGTCGATAGGAAGAGTAAATAAATCTTGCTGCCAATTTCTGAACGCGTTCAAGTTTATTGATTTGGTATTGCTGATGAGAATCACAAATTACACTGGCATAGTCTAAGCCCGGGCATAAATGGTGCTTTTACTAAAATTTACTTCTGAATTATTCTACCAACGTGGTGTGGCTATCTATGATCGCCGTATAAAACTGGGGCAAACATTGCATGTCTAAAACGTACAAAAGCTGGCATAACTGTAATGAGTGACCTGCATTCATCTGAAATGTGTAACATTGCAAGAATGGGCCAAGCTAACTTAAAGATTGCAGAGTTTAAGTAGTCCTGGCACAATCTTTTTCTTATGCGTGTGTAGCTGTCAATCAGTTAATTACACTATGAAACTTTATATTGCTTCTGTGCACAAGAAATATATTATCCTTAATGCGAACATTTAAAAATGCCAAAGGCAGTTTGGCTCCACGATTTCACGACATCATGGCATGGTAGATCAGAAGCAAGTGATGCATGCTCCAGTTTGTGAGTAAGCCATGCCATTATTGTGCTATTGAATGCCGAACATGTCAAGGCCTCTCTGCACCACAACATTGGCCTTTCTTTCTTGGTGCACATTTGATGTGTGATGGGAGGAGCCACTTGGAAGGTGAGGGTGATGCTCCATGTTCCCTGAGAAGTACCAGTAGAAAAGTTTGTAGAGCAGACTCATTTTGTGCTCAATGCAAAGAAATGTCTGAGAAGCATTGCTGCTGAGGTTGCGGGTTCGATCCTGGCCGTGGCGACCTCAGCAGCACAATTCTCATTCGGATAGGGGCGGAATACAAGAACGCATGTGTGGATTGGGTGCACTATAAAATACCTCAGGCAATCAAAATTAAGCCGGAGTCCGCAACCACAGTTGTGACTTGTAGAACACCAGAATTAAATTAATTTCAGTTAAGATGTTTGAGAAGGGCCAAAAGAATATTTTATTTAGTGAAACAGGTCTTGGCATTCGTTAAGAATCGCTCAAAGCACACCCAGCTTTTCAACGGCATGGTGTGATCTTAAAAGCTGGCATGTGCAACCAGATTAATATAAAAAATTAAGCACAAAACTCCTATGTCAGTGCTTCTTTACGTGGAAGCATAAGGGACACTTGTCTTTAAAGGCGTCATCTAAATCCTGTGTAAATATTAATTGATGAACATCAAATGGCTCTACATCTAAGGCAGTGGTTCTCAAATGGGGGATCCGCAAAACCCCCACTAACAAAAAAAGCAACCAAGTTTTTCTTTTTTTTTTTTTTTTTGTGGCCACTGCAAGTCTTGAGGCATTCTGGTTGGGGACTGCAGAAATGTTTTCCCTTCTACATAAGATGGCTGTAAAGCTTTTGTTGCAGTTTTATATCATATGCATGCAAGCATGCTTTTTCCATGCTTGCATACTTGAAAAGCAAATACAGAAACAGGTTGAATGTGGCTGCAGATATGTGACTCTGCTTAAGCGTGACTGCATCATGTATTGACAAGCTGTCCAGACTGAGTTGAAGTGGCACTTTTGTTTGACCATTCTTTGCAAAGTAGCAATAAAAGGCACCTGTTTCACGCCTAATATTGTGTTAGTTTATACCCCCCCTCTCCCGTCATTGCAAGTGGTCCCCATCACTTCCACCAATCCACAAGGGGTCACCGACACATCCATGGCTGAGAACCATGGATCTAAGGCAATTATAGGGTGTTAAGACAACAGGAAGCCGCAAGATTTTTGTTGTGCACTGTTCCTATAGAAACAATATAGGGAAACAACAAAACTGTTGAGCCTAGTGAAGAATTCATTCAAGATCCTTGTGAATTTGGCTAGAGGATATTCATGCCCAAGCCTCATCAGCGTGGCATCACTGATTTCAAATAATTTCATTTTGTCATTCTGCCAGAGTAAAACTTCTCGAAACCTGCTAGGCTGCACTTTAATTTAAAACCAGCACTTTATTAATTTTTACATACCACACACCTTTAGCAGCGCTTGAGCTAATGCTGGTCGTAATCTACTATAATTTAAGCCACATGGCCATTGTCATCGCATTATTTTTATATGGTCCTACAATATATTCCCACTGTGTACAATTGAAATCTCTGCCAAGGACAACCGAAACAGTACGATTGCAAACTGCAGAATTCCCCATCTGCGGAGGCGGCTGGCTGATTACCGTATGAGGTGCTTTGTGAGCTGGCATTGATGTCTAAATCTCAACTGCTCTGCAAGCATCCAAAACAGGCTTTGGGATACACTCTTACCACAAGAAGAGAGACTATATAATGAGTGTTGCCTATGAAATATGGCACACCCATGACGAGGGATTGGCCAGGATTCTCCATGAATGCAACATCAAATGGCTTCATATCCCAACTTAATTGATAGTATATAATACTGATGTGTAACAAAAGTAAATGACAAACTAAAAAAGTGACCAGGTCTACTTATGGAAACATGTTAATGGAAACATGTTAATAGTATGAAAAATGGAAAAATGGAAACATGTTAATAGTATGAAAAAAAAAGTGCCTGTGATCCTCCCAGTAGCAACAATATGATTATGCACCAACTAACAATACTCTTCAGACACTTCCCAAGCTGTCACACCATTATCTACAAAATGCTATGGCCAACATGAAAAAGGCATAGCTGTCAACATGTTTTTCCGGCTGAATATGTTCAGAGAAAAAGAGAAAATTATTGTATTCCATATCCTCACATGAAACACTTAACAATATTGTTACAAGCCATTCTTGCACATTGAAGCAGGCACTAGCAAGGCGGTGATGGAAGACAATTGAAGAAGCACTCATGTTGTTATTTCCGTTGCAATACAAACCTACACTTGCTCACTTGAAAGTGTCAGTGCACAATTCGACACGGTAGAAAACTAAATGGCACCATGTACTGTTATGAAGAACACGGAACAGACATTCCAAGGAAATGCAAATACAGCAAGGAGGTATTCGCTGTTGCTGTCAACATATTTGGCCAGTCTGAAGGGTAACAATAAATTTAAAAAAACCTACAGGCCCACTATGCAACACTTTTTTCAAACTATGCAAATCTGCAATCTGTGCAAGTCCTTATTGATCAGGAAAAGAAAAAAAATATTTTGAGCATTTAACGAAAAATAAATGTTGCAACAATTCAGAAATGTATCCTTTGTACTTTCTAGTGACATACGGATAGAGACAGTCGGCGAGCACAGTTATTACATGAGACACATCTGGATCTTGAACTCATGGCAGTGCTGCAGGGCAAATACCACTCTCATACCTATGACAGGCGTCAGTTACAATACTGGGTTGGAAGGAAAACCTTTCAAGTGCTCCTTCAGAAGTCCAAGCATGTGACCGGTAAGTAGTTTAGCATGACTAGGGGAAAAATATAATCAATTTCACAAATATCACAACATCCAAATAGTGGCACCACCGCTTTGATTTTCAGCTGACAACTATTTTTGTTAAAAGCCTCGGCGCGTAAATGCAACCTGAGGTAGCTAGGTCACATGAAATTGGAAAATATAGCGGCTAATGTAACACTGAAATTTGCTATCTCGTGGACATGAGCGAAAACTTAATTTGAAAAGGTTTGCTCGAAAGCAATGCTTTCACGGACGTTCGTATAACCTGAACGTCGCCCCCGAGGGCTCCGTGGTCGCTGCGCATGCCTGAGTTGAGAGAAGGTGAGAAAGGAGAACAACTCTCCTTTGCCGGATGCAACGTCACATTGTTTCTTTTTTTTTTGTTTGCTTTTTGAAATAGCTACTCTTGAACGTAGATCAGTCACGAATGTCGGGTGTCGGCTGCACCACGCTCTGCGTGCGCTATTGTGCATGTCGGAAAGGCCCAAGCGTGCGCGATATTCTTGTGAGCGCAGTTTCGTGGGCTTGGACTCCGCGACATTTGCTTTCGCCATATGTGAATTAACAGCTTGCCGACAGGTCAACCGCCGCTGTACTTCGGTGAATACATTGTTTTTCGTGATCCTGAAATAGCAAATGGTGCATCGCTGCGTTGGCGGCTTCAATTGAGTGCAGCTGCTGCGCATAGCAGGTGATGTAATTGCGTAAATACGTGCTACATTATCGGTGTAAATAGTGAAAAACTTAGGCTGTGAGCCTTACTACCGTCAGTCAGTCGGTTACCACATGTTTTGCTGTTATCCACTGCACATTTCTTCATGTCCAATAACGATCTGCTTCAGATATCTCTGTTGAAACGGTCTCTTCAAAAATCTGTTGATCGTGCAGCTTATTATATTTCTTCTTGTTTTTTTTCAGTCGGCCTTTTTTTTTTCGCTTACGACTCGCGATGGGCAGCAGCGTTATGTCCGTGCACGCGTCCGTACACATGTGCACGGTGCTAAACTGGATGCACTACCTGCAAGAGAGAATGAGGGAGAGTGAGCTTCAAGTCACTCGAGCACCTGCTTACAAATGTTTTTTTCTTTGGGCACAGCATCGAAGCTGTGATTGAGGTAATGCCCAGCACCATATCGAATACAAAGCACAATACACCAAAATAGAGAAACCAAAAACAATTGCACGCACAACGCGTCACCAAAGCAAACACAACACCTGCTTTATATGTTGCATATGAGCTGAAACGGGTGAATCCCAAACTCTGCGAGTGTCACATAACACCTGAAAGCATTAGCTGCTACGAGAGAACCAGTGCGGTTAATCTGGCGAGCTATGCATGCATCTGTAGCCTAATGGGCAAATAATTGGGCTGCTGCACTAGGGACTCGTGTTCAATACCCACCATCAGGAGCATTACTAATTATTAATGAAGCTACCTGGGCAGGTGTACTAAGAAATTCGAAAATAGATCATGATAATGCTTTGCATTAAGAGACAACTTGCTGCCGGTTGGAGTTTAACCAACATTTTCTGCTTTGCGCTTGCGATGCTCTACCAAGTGAGCTACGTCAGCAGTTGTCCCAATGTCCATTTTCTTGGATAGTTTCACATGTGTACCAAACTTTGTCCTGGAAGTGCTAGACAGCAGAACAAACAGCCATGATGGCAGATGTGAAGTATCCTTTAAACCCCTGACATTAAATACAACATTATCTTAAAAGCAGGCAACTGGCCAATGAACACTCGTGTTCTACCTTGAGGCACTAAGGCTGCCAATGTCGAGACATTTGCATTTTATGAGCTACAAAAATCAGGGGAACCACGGAGCTCAATTTCTTGTTAGTAACAAGCACAGACAACGAAGCAACAGTGGCTGCATAGAAAAATGGGCTAGAGCTCACGACAAGCATTGGCAACTCACAATAGAATTCTTTCTCTACAATTCATTGTCTCAAGACACCTCGAAGCAAATTTTGTGGATTATACTTTTAGTACGTCTTTTGCGACTGCAAATTTAAATGCGTGTAATACTTTGTGGCAACTTGGAACATTTTAATGTTTAGCATCTCCATACTTTAAATCTGTGCACGGACAAGCTTTGCCACCATTTAGAACAATAATTATCTGGTGTCATACACAATGACTCAAACCACTATTAGTTAAAGCAACCTTTAAAGGAGCAGAAGCATGCCCTTAGCAAATAGATATACATACCAGGTTTAGACTGAGCAAACTAAGCAGTACTTGTGGCCACTTGCTTTCAACAAGGCAGAAACAGGTCAGATGTTGACAAAGACAACAAATATAAGGTGCGGCCAAAGGAAATAAGCAGAAGCTGTAAAGACAGCAGCAGCACAGTGAAACAAATTAGACAAATGTGCACACCGCAAGCGTTCCTGAGGACAATACACAACGTCACTGCCGCAGTTAGAAGCAAATCCTCCTACAAGAAAAAAAAAAAATATCAAGATTGTTTTGGTGTAAACAGCAAGTGTGTGGAGTTGTTTACATTATAAAAACAGCACAGACAACAATTAAGGCGGACACAGTATTTGTGTCATCTGCCTTCCTGCTGTTTTTACAATGTCGATTACGGTTGCAAAGGTACGCACATGATCTACGAACAACGAAAGCAACGGATGTGTATAGAAAGGTGAGCTGAATTCATACACTCATATATGTTTAATTTTGAAGGTGCCCGTAAAAGCGACAGCAGCAGTAAAGCGGGTTTGGTTAACAGCTTGCTCACAACGTACACATTGCGCGATTTAACTCCACGGCTCTCAAAAGAGTTGCTAAGAAGCTGTAATTGAAAGAAATACGCTTTCTTTATCTCACTGCAACAAATGAAAGCCTCTGACGCACCTACCGCGGTCAGCGCAAGCAGTGAGCAAGGTAATTGAATTGCATGGGTAAATAAGAGGCGCATAGCGTAGTCATCCCATAGAGATGGAGAAACAAAGACCTACGCACGAGATATATACCAAAGGACGGCATTCACCGATAGAGCTAGTTGAGTGCATGCATTTTCCGGCGCGTGAACGCTTCCGCCGTTCGTTTTACATCGGGGTAACGCGTAGGAACTGTGATAGTACTTGTTGAAGGCACGAACGAATAAATTATCCTGCGATCACTACGAGACCTGCGACAACCGTTTCGTGCTCCTTCGAATTTCGAGATCACATCGGCCACAGCTCAAATACGCAACCGGTTGTTTTTACAAGTGTCAGCTAGAGAACGGGCAATCGCACGACACTCACCTTTGCTCCAAATGTGTCGCGGCAGCTGAGCAACAAATGTCATCAAGCCCAACCCTGCAATGTCCGCAATTTCAGCTACTAAGCAAGTGCAAAAAACGAAACTTGAATGCTCACAATGCGCGCGCGAACGAGGCGCGAACCATAGTGTCTGAGTTCGAGAGTAGCTAGTTCAAAAAGCAAAAAACAAACAAAAATGTGACGTCACATCCGGCAAAGGAGAGTTGTTCTCCTTTCTCACCTTCTCTCAGCTCACGCATGCGCAGCGACATCGGAGCCCTCGGGGGCGACGTTCAGGTCTACGTCACGCCTCGAAGAAAATGGCGGAATGTCCAGAATAGCGGCTATTGTTGACTTTTCGCAATTCACGTATCTTAAGATGATTTTTGAAAGTTAACAAGTAAGAAACAAATATATATATAATATACATTACTTAAAGAATAAAGGTATTTTTTAAAAGTCTTTACCCGTGGTCTTTACTTTTACAGATAAATTCACAAGTTAAACAGAACACGGAAACTTCCGCTTCTTTTCTCTGCTTCCGTACGCGTTTAAACTAAAGTCATTCAATTGCAGGAAGTTTTTCCCACGTTCGTGCCATTTTAATGCAATTTATTCTGCTCGATTAATGTGTGAACAGGAATGGACAGTTATTGACTATTTGTGACTTCAATCTGGATGGGGCACGGCGAGAACTAATTGTCCTACGTCGAATTCCGACATCCGGAGCGTCCTGTGCTTGACGCGAGCTCGTATCAGAGCGCTAACGTAGTCGTTTGGTTGGTTTATTTCGCTACTTGCTTCTATGGATATAGATAGGCGAGATCGAACTCTCTTCTGCGGGAGTCTCGATTCTAAGGTAACAGAAGAGCTTCTGCGTGAGCTGTTTGTTCAGGTATGTACTAATGTTCCTTAATGTATGCTTGCACATTTTCATTGTACTTCTTTTTGTGCTTGTTAGGCAGGGCCTGTGGAAGACGTAAAAATTCCAAAGGATAACACTGGCCGGACCAAGAACTTCGCTTTCGTCACATTTGTTCATCCGGAATCGGTCGGCTACACCCTAGCACTCATGGATGGCATTTCGCTCTACGGCCGACGGATTAGAATGGAGCGGAGGCCGCATGCAACTGTCGATGACACATACGTGAACATGATGAAAAGGCACTACGAGTACATGGATTCCGTCAGAGCGAGCGCCTACACGTTTAACCATCCTGGTGACATGTGGAGCTCATCTTGCACACCTCAGGTCCAAGGACCACCGAGAGTTCAGATGGCTATGGACGGGCCAATGTCATTTGCTTCTGAGCGTTCATTCGGGCCTGAATCTGCCCCATTTCGTCGCGAGTACAACCGATCTGAAGTCTACCCGCCTGTCAACGATTCCAAACGCTACGATCGCTACCATGGTCAAGATCGCCATGATCGACAAGGTCGCCATGATCGACAAGATCGCCACGATCGACAAGATCGCTACTTTCAAGCACCTGACCACTACAGAGGATCTTTCAGGGAATTTCGCTGTGACACAGAAGACCCAGACATGCACAGCAAGCACCGTGGACAAAATGGATACGACAGAAGGTATGAGGAGCCAAGGCACAGAAGGCCTGAAGACCGAGGTGACTATCTCACGAGGAGACGCCGTTATTGATAGGTGAGTAATGGTTACCCATGGTTTCTGGGCAGGCACGAAAGTCGGATTGTTACTCACAAGACATCAATCAAATTCTGAAGGATTGGTAAGGCACACATCCATACATTGCACTGTGTCGTTTCAAAATTTTCTGAGGTAGAATACTGCCGAGGTACTGTCAAAATAATGAATGCAAGTTGCTACTGTACTCTACTGTTAGTGTACCTACAAAAAAAAAAAAAGATATTCGAAAATATGTGGGTTTGCTTTTGAGTGGCCACTCACCAGCGGGCAGTAGCCTCAGTCAGTCCCCATACGACTGCTAATCACTGCAAGCACTTGACTTCAGGTGGGCAATTGCTGTTTGCCACTACTTGATTTGCACTTTCATTGGTTGGTAATCGGTTGCTGCCTGACTGGACAATGTGTCTGTAGTGAACTGCTACTGAAAGAGCATGCCTTCATAACCTTGGGTTCGCTCATAGAGGGAACACATTGCAAAGTAAATGCATAAGCACACTTTCGTACAATTGTCGACTACCTTGGCCACTTCAGACACATTGCATGAGAAGCAAAGAAATACAGCACTGCATCGTTTACAGTCTGCATTCATTTGTTTACTGTGTGGCATGAATGTTCTGTTAGCGCTTGGGCTGCTGAGCACGAGGTCGTGGGTTCGAATCCTGGCCACAGCGGCCACATTTTGATGGCGGTGAAATGCAGAAAAACACCCATGTACTTAGATTTAGGTGCACGTTAAAGAACGTGGTGGTTCAAATTAATCCAGAGTCTCCCACTATGGCGTGCCTCATAATCATAGGGTGGTTTTGGCACGTAAAACCCCATAATTTTTTTTCTGTTTACACACACTGGCTATAAGCTGAATCCCTTTGCAGGATTGCCCCATTGTTGATTGGCTGGTTGTTATTGTCAATCTCAATACCAACTGTTCCTGGTTAGCTATTGTGAGGCATATAAATAGTGTCCTTCGTTTTTGCGTAAAACCCAATAATTTGAGGTTCTTGCACCCCTAACAAGTTTAATGAAAATCGTGTTAAACCTAATTTCACCCTGAAGCTTCGCCATTCTTAAAGGGTAGGAATAAATGCCCGCATTACAAAACCAGTGAACACTGCTTGACTTGTGCGAGCAAGTGGTCAGTATATATCGTTAATATTATTCGTGTATGATTATGATATATGCCCCCTTTTTGTTGAACACTCAAGCAAAAACTAGCATATATAGTATATTCAGAGCCTGCTGGTTTTGCTGAGCGAAAGCTTGTTACCCTTTTAGTAGCTGCATTTAGTATCTGAATACAACTGAGGCATCGCAATGTAAATAAGGCCTGCCAGCAAGGGATTGTATAAATACACCCTTGCAATTTTTTACGATATCATGCAAACCTCGACCACACAACGTGTCAGTTGTAGCGGTGAGGGGCACTCCTGAAACGAACAGCGCAGCATAATACATTTGAACTAGAATTCGTCTTGCACGACTGCACATAAAGTTGCCAATCCCAACCTCCTTCGCTGCTACAAGGCTGCTGACACGCTGTGCAGTCGACGCTCGCGTGATATCGTGAAAAAATTGCAAGGGTGTACGTAACGTAACTTGCAAACAGCTACCTTTCTCATTACTGTTCAAATAAAATGTTTGTGTCCAAAAGGAGACCATTGCCTGTGTTAATGGTTTGTGAAAGTTACCAGAAAAATCCCCGGTTTTCCTCTTCAAAAATAACATCCAGTTATTTTCCACCTCGAATACCAAAACGAAGGACCCTGCAATAAACTGATTACACATGATTTTTAATTGTATTTCTGAACCGTAAAGGGTTTTTGAATGTGCTGTTTGCTTGAACCCATGACAGTTCACAAATGTGGGTTTGTTTTGTTTAGAGTGGCAACTGTTCCTTCAACAGCTTGACATTCTATAAACCATATTTCAAGTGTAGCATTTGGTTCATGGTCAGATGTGATGTGCTGTTGATATGTATTGCATATCATGTTTGTTGGACAGTGTTTGTTTACCTAGTTATTTAGCAAGGCCTTACAGTCCAGAAAAAACAGCATTTTGTGAGTGTGTACACAGAAAAATGTTAAAATACACTGATGATGCAGTTAAAAAGATAGTAAAGCAGTCCAACAAAAAATCCGTCGGAACAAATGCCTGCTATGCTGGTCAGTAGCTCCTTACATAAGATTGAGAATTGAGGAATGCTTGTTTTTGCAAGGTGGCAGAAACTAATTCAGTCATTGGTCAGCATGTGAGATAAAACTTTATTGTTGCTCTGCGACGACTGATAAGCAGGAGGCCTCAGTCCAGGCCTCCCCTTTCAGCCTACATCAGAGTGGATGTGATGTATGCTGCCAGATATTCTTGGTCCCAAGGTGTGGCGGCCACAGTCAGGCACCCAGGGTTGAGGGATAGAGACAGGGACGTGAGATCTGGAAGTGGAGGAGGTGGAGAATGACATGAGTATATGTAGAATGCAAAACATAGTATTTACAAAACATTCTGTAAATAGGTATGCCATGACTGTTCTGGATAATGCGCTGGCTCGTTAGCCCTGAAATTTCATCCAAAGGTAACATTTCGTAGTGGCTGCATTTAAATACCACATTTAGGTGTATCACTTGCCTGTTTCATTCATAATAAGTGCCAAACATCAAGTGTCTAGTTTATGGGAACGGAATGGTGATGCTGTCTGTTATTGTTTGAGCGATGCCATAGTCTATGAACAAAACAAGGTTTACACATTGTTTTGCCATTATAGTGACAGACAGATTCCTGCAAATTCCACACTTTTCATTTGGCATTGTCATAACGATACAAACTCGTTTATTCTGTGTGAAACGGGCAAGTAATGCTCCCAGACAGTATTAAAATATATTCACCATGAAATGCCACCTCTCGGCAAAATTTAAGTGTGAACTTAATTAAGACAGGAGATTAGTCAGAAGTGTTACATATACTTGGTGCTCCTGTTTTCTCTATGTTCACTGTAAATGGAAAGCAGTGCTGAGTTGAGCCCATGATACCGTTTCAAAAAATCCAATCATATGTGGCATCATTGCTCAAGTATTTGCAGGTTTCGGGTGATTTGCAGGGTTCCACTGCTTTCATGTATAGTATTCTTCAATATGAACCGATTGGTGCAGTTATGTGGCTTAAAAAATTACCGACACAAGCTTTTACAGCAGAGCTGTTAGAACCTCGCTATAATGATAATTCCGTCGTCTGCAGCTTCGCTGAGCTGGGGGACAGAGAGCTGAGAGAGAGTGAAAGCAAGCAGAGTATAAAAATAGCATCGCGCAGCATAGCGGATGTGAGGTAGAGAGGAGGAGTGAGGCAGGTGGTAGTGGGACGCAAGAGCTGCTGCCGACGCCGACCGCGTTTCCCCGCGTTCACGCTGGACGCGCCCGTTGTCCGTGACCGCAGCCAATGCCTCTGGCGGCGGCTCGGCAGGTTTCGACCAGAGAACTGGACCCTCGTCGCTTCTGAAAGACTGAAGCGAGAGCTAGGGAAGCTGAAACCAAGCGTTGCAGAAGAGAACACTCAAGTTTAGATTGAGGGAAGCGGAGAGTGAAGTAGGCGAAGAAATGAAGATCCGGAGGCTCGTGAACGTGGCCGGTTGAATTCATCGCGATACTAGGCAGAACATCGCAAAGAAATCCTGAGCGCCCAGCAAAAGTTAGACTAAGTGTGTGGTTTGCCACTACTTTGCTAGGCTTTCCCCTGCTCAGCTGGTCTCTAGTGTTTGTGATAGCAGAGCCACACATAATTTTTGTCTTACTTTTCTCGCTGTACTAGATAGTGGTCGACTCCATAGTTGCGGTATGAGGCGTTCGTGGCTTGTGACCACTGCAACAAGCTGACTGGCGCGTGCATCAGGAGTTTGTGATACCACATTACTACCTTCAATTGTTGTAGAGTTGCAGAATTGTGTAGAGGAACCCTTATGAACACACCCTACGCCAAGAAGCCGCACTCCATTTGGCACACATTTTGAATTAGCCACATTAAAAGATGGTCTAATTCATTTTGCTGCTTCGAGGAATTGAGACCTCATACCGTGATTAACCCTGTAACCGGTAGCTCAACAATATTGTTGACCTAACAAAAACATCTACAAAAACTAGACAAATCCAAATATTAGTCTGTGCCTTTCAATTTACCTTTATGTACCTGCTCAACAGTGGCATTCACTAAAATGTTGAGTGTGAGCAGCAGCACATGTGTTGGTCACAAAATCTGAAGGCTTTGGCGTTATCTTAGCACACGCGGGGGTCATCGTCTTGCCAAAGCGATTTTTGTTTTTCCTTTTTTAAGCAAGCTCTTATTTCTTGACTCCATAAAGGTACATCTCAAGAACACACGTTGACCTTGCCATAACAAGTGCCAGAGACCAGTTTTGGACCATACATTTTCCTTTCACCACCTGGTGAACAATAATTTTGACCTACTGTATCTCGCTTAGTTTTTAGAGAAACCGTGTAATATTTCAATTGGTATGTATTTGAGCAAAGTAAAGAAGAACTAAAGCAATAAAAACCATTCTAGGTCAAGTCTTTCTTATCTTGCCAGTTAAAGGGTTAAAGAGACACTAAGGAGAAAAATAATTTGACCTGGATTAGTAAATTGACCTTCTACAATACCAAGAGTACCACTCTTGCTGTGAGAGGAGACTTGGTAAGCCAGAAAAGATGCACAAACAAGACAGGTAGCGACGCTGCCTTGAAGTTCTTGCACCAGCTCGCCGTGATGTCATGGATTTTGAGTGTCTGCTTGGGCCTAGTTAATTTCTTATTGGTAAACTGACTACATTGTATTCTAAGGGAGCAAAAGAGAGATCTTAGCAAGTTTTTAGAACTTTTACTGAGCCTCAACTGCCCTAATATGAGAAAATGCTTTGAAATCCATGAAGTCACACTGTCATACTGGTGCTAGGGTTTCAACAAATAAGAAAAAATGGAATCTTAAGCTTAGTTTTCTTTTCTAAGAATCTACTTAGAACCGTGAAATGAGCGGAAATAGATTTAAAGAATACTTAATGGTATAAACCGACTTAGCGTATTGCTTTAGTGTCCCTTTAAGAGTTGGGTGGTATCTAATGAAGCTAGAAAAGAGGGATGTACAAAATTCTTTGTGTCGGTACTTTTTTTTAAAGGGAATATGTTTAGTGTAATTATTGATCCTTTCAGATGAAGAACACAAATTCTTCCAAGTTGGGATTTACTAATGTCCTGTGTGGGCAATGAGCTTTATGGCAAACCAGTTCTGCGGAATCTTGCAAGGTGGAGGAAGTTTTATGAAGGGGAAGCATTGTCATCAAAGTAGCATGAAGCTGCAAAGGAAACCCATATGTGTTTCCTTTCTGAGAAACCCGCACGGGTTTCTCAGAAAGAAAGCTTCAAATCCGGCAACAGTGTCTTTCCAGGGCAGTCGCTGTATCATCTGAGCTAACCAGGAGGCTAGCGGATTGTATGTATGGCAAGGCCAGTTAATCGATAACTCGAAGTGTAGCCACACTGAATATGGGAAATCAGTTCTGCAGAAGCCCGCAAGGGGAAGGAAGTTTTATGAATGAGCTTTGTGTAATGATTAGCCATGTGCAGTATTTTACACAAGGGTTTACATGCACTTGTACCGGATTTCTGGTTGCACTGCTAACCATGCATTCATTGCGTGTGCCAAACACAAAAAACGAGCAAGTTGTGAACAATGTAAGCATTACACTAAGAAACATGCACCACCAAATTACATGATAATACAATAAAAGGCACTGTAGGCTTGAAGTCATTTTATGTGAATACTGGTCTCTCGTTACCTCTACATAGTGCCATCATTGAGCCACAGACCTCTCATTTTGCATAGTGTGCTGTTTTTTTTATGTCCCATTTCATAGTTCAACGATGTGGCCTTTATTTACATGCTTGAGCTGCATGTTAACAATCCCATGAAAGCAGTCGTCTCTTGTTCATTTAATGCTTCTGCCGAGCTTGTATTTGTGTAAGTGCTTCTTGAATATTGCTTGTAATTAAAAAAAAAAATTGGCTCTTAAGGCACATAAGCCTCTATGTGATAGCTAGAATATTAGGGAAGGACGGATTAACTAGGCAGTCATGCTTATTTCAGATTTTCACTTGCTTACTTTGTTTTGATAATCTTGCATGACGATAATCTTACATTCTTCTTGTTTATCTTCCAGTGCATCTCGCTAAAGCACCGCTACCACGTCTACTGGCTATGTGTGTAATTGATTGGTTTTCTCATTGTGCTCTCGTTATTCATACAAGAACATTTATTCATATTCATATTTGTGCCACAGGTGCTGCATTAACAATGTACTTAAAAATTCCATTGTTTGCTCATTGGATTCACAGTTTCCGTTTCACCAGTTGTTTTATCACACACATGGCACATAGAGCCATTCGCAATATTGAAATGTTAACAGGCTTTTGTACGGGCAGTGAATGCCATCCTAGAAGGTACTTGGGCGGCATTTTGCTCACCTTTAGTTCACTATGGTATGTTTGCTGTTGACGCATAGACATTTGCATGTGGTGAAAAATAATTGACAATTTTTGTGCAACATAAATGAGACAGTCAGTGATATTACTGCCTGTGTTACTTATTCACAGCTGGTACCAACAGTATATTTTATGTGCTTGAATTACATTTTGAGGCACAGGCATTGTCAAGTCAATTAGGAAGCAGCAGCATCTAGCATGCTCTGCGTTAAATTTTCATGGGGCTTTTCGTTTCGTTTGATATTGTTGTAAAAATACTTTGTGACAAGAGCTGAAAACTTTTAAGGCAATCTTTAAAAGCAATCTGATTGCCTTTGTCATGTTAATTGGCTTTGTAAAGCTTGTATTGTGAAGCTTTTTATTTAAGGCTTACAAAACTAAGGCTAGTTCCCCTAAATCTGCCTCTATTGTTTAGAATTTTTAGGAAGTGCACACTGTAAATAGCTGTTAAGAAATTGTACCTGTGCATGGCTTGTGATGTATATCTTCCTCATTGCAATTGTAATGCATTTCACTCAAGTGTAGTGCATGCTATTGCAGCAGTCTTACATGTAGAGAAGTGGGACTCTCTCAGAGAGTAGTCCTTCTGGGTGAGGAAATATGCTCCTGTACAAATCATTTCATCTTTTCAGACCGGACACCAGTCATCTTATCACTGCATATTTTGTTGTGATATGCAATACAGAGTTTTAATGGGTCAGCTTCATTCGTACAAAATGTAACATCTTCACTTTGCACTTGGGCATTCATTGGTTTGACGTACATTTGGACTTGGCAAAATGTCACTACAACTTGTTGTCACTAATTTTTATATGTCATCATGTGTCATGGAGAAAAAAAAAACAACTAAAAAGTACCTGAGCACACTGCTGTATATAGTCTTTTTCTTTTGTAGTTGCTCATCATCAGATCTCACTTTTATTTTTGGGAACATGACCAGTAAGCTCAAAATACATTCTTGTGCCAACTGTTATGGTTTTATTTGAAAGATGAGTGTATCTTTTATTTTTATTTTGAAAATTGTGTGCAGTGTTTTGGCAACTTGACTGTCGGAAGGCGTTCATGAAAAGTAGTTAATTGAACTAACTGATTTGCTTGGTTAATGCAGCCTTATTTCAGGCACGAGGATAAGGGTTTTTGTTTGTGGAACACAGATGTCTTAATAAAGATGTGAGCTCTACTCCTTCACTGTCAGTTTCACTTCTGTATTTGCATTTTTAACACAGCTTCTACTTCTTGGAGCCATCATAGCATGTCAGTTGGGACATTGTGTGAATTTTCGTGGCGCATGCAGTAGTTTTACTGCAGGAAGATGAGAATCATATGACGAGTTTCATGCTCTTAAAACCATTAAACTTGTAGAATAGCACTCACAACTCTTTGCTTAAGCATGCTGAAAATTTGCTGGTGAACTGCCTTTTATTCATGGTTGTTGCAGCCTTTCGGGTCAGATCCTTTGCATACTGGAGGAAATGTTGAAAATTGTACCACATTCCTAAGCATTTTCCCAGAAATGCAGCCCTCGAGCAAGCCACAATATGAAGATAAACTTTGCACAATGCCACTAACATTGACAAATGCTTCTGTCTAGTGTCGAAAACTGCAACTGAGCTAATGGATATACTTGTCATTGATTCACACTGTGATAAATTTTTCCTAATGATGGCTATACTTGCTAGTGGTAGAGAAAGGGTTAAATTACTTTAATGCTTTGTTATATTTATTTGAAAATCAGTGGACATCTCTGCAAAATGAATTGTAGCCTGTCTTGAAGATTGCAAGCTCTGCATTGGGTAGGGTGACATGCATATGAGACATGAGGCTACTTTTATTTTAGTGATCTTCACCATTGTCTCTCGCAGAATAAAAAGCAAGAATTGATGGTTGTGAACTTTAACAGAGCCCTTGCTCTAGTTACTTTGTTGGGTGCCCACATGACATTATCTAACATCTCTGTTAAAGCTTCCAGGCCACAGTGCACATGATTGAAGTTGCTGTGTAATTTTGCTGCATTGTCCCTACTCTCTGTTCTTGGAGTAAAGTGAGAGTCCCCCACACTATTTAAAGGGGCCCTGAACCACTTTTTAAAGAAGTGGAGAAAGGCATTTGAATTGAAAATAGGTAATTTCACAAATACTTCGCTGCAAAAAGTACTTAAATGCGTTTGGCAGAAGCAAAGTTATTGGCAATCAAACGCAGTCTCTGCTGTGCTCCCGTTCCTTCAATGCCTTGCCCTGCGAAGGCTATGGCGGAGTGGGACGTGGCCACAGCTGCGCCACACGGTGACATTTAGAAGGTGAGCACCTTCTAAATGTCACCGTGGCGTGCAGTTCAAATTTCATTTTGGATGTTAACGTAGACATGACTTATGATTTTGGTGCCTGCGGTGTGCTAAGTGTAGGCCAAACGCAGTTGTCCTCAGCAAGCCGCAGTGCGTTTAGCCAGTGGACTCGTGGCGGCCGCGGTATCTACACTACGTAGCCGACCGCAGCTACCAATAGCAGCCGCGTATGAGAATCCGGTTTATTACGATATAAAGTACCCAGAAAAGAGTGAGAAACATGGCTTCTGTTGAAAAGAGAGCATTTGAGAGAAAGATGACTTTGCGCTACGCTTGTGAGCTCCATGCACCGCATACTACAACAAAACTTGGCTGAGATGTTCACAGCAGCGTATGCTACCTGCGGACTATGTTATTTCACCAAGCTCGAAGGGTGGTTTGGGCCCCTTTGGAGCTCTGGGTATGCAGATACAGTATCCATTGCATGTCCCACAGTAGACCTTGGTCTACTCTACAACTGCACACTTTGTTTTGTCAGTGCTGAAGTGCCAGCACGTCACAAGGAGTGGGTGGGTATGGAGGGTAGGGCTCTTGCTCTGGATCCAATAATGCTGTGACACTTTTTCTGGTTGGGATCACTCTGTCAGTTAATGGGTGCAGCCACATTGGGTATATATATATATATATATATATATATATATATATATATATATATATATATATATATATATATATATATATATGGTAGCTAATAACATTGATACCACACTTGATTACATATTTCTCTAATGGTAATTCTGAAAATTCTTGCAGGTGGCAGATTATTAAAGAATGCCCTGTAAGTGCTAGTATACAATGCAGCTGTTTATATAGTGGTACCAGGGCTTGTTAATTTGGCCAATTGGGCAGATGTTTGCAAGGTTTCGGCCTTTGCCATACAAGTGAAATAAAAAAGAATGATCTGTGGAGTGGTGTACAGTGAATAGATGTTTTACATGCCAATCCTGTGCAGTTGTGTGAAGAGTTCAGGCAGTTTCTTGTAGGGACTGTAGTGGTTGAATTGTGCGAATTGGGCTTTCAGTTCATAGTGCATCTTGCATCATATTCTCTTCGTATTCCTTTTTTAAAACCGAAATGTGAGGCTCATTGGCAAGACAATTGAATCACATGACCGCATAATCACTGGGTTGATGTATCTATATGAACCGAGACAGACAAATTTATTTATAGAAAGTCTGAGTGGTTGGCCTGATCTATGGCTTGTTTTGACCTGCTACTCTACACTGAGGAAGGGGAAGAAAATGAGTGATGATGATGAAAAGAACAAAGTGTGCATATACAAGTCTACCACGTTGTGACATCTCTAAAGCCAAGTGTCCAGCCCAGTGGCTTGTCAAAAGGCTAGAGCTGCCCTAATAATCATGGCTGCGCCGTTTACGTTGGGCCATTAACTCAATACAAAGTCATCGCATAGTAGTTGGCTAATGGTGAAGGGTATGTTCAAAGCAAGAACGAAAAAAATAAATAAAAACAACCAAAATAAACCAAATATGTGGCCACTGCATGGGAACTATGCTTAGAAAAATTTTTTCACACATAAATATTATCCCCTTCCTCTTCTTTTTCTTCATATATGTTTGACAATTCTTGTTTGTAGTATTTCCGGTTTTTTGCTCTAAGCCTAAAGTATCTGCTCATGTGACATGATTTTGGAAACCATTTTATGTTCACTCTATTGCAAGAAAGTAAACACCAGCCAAGGGTTGCTGGCATTGGCAAACTGGTCTTTACTTTCTTTTTTAGATAGGCTGTACATCTTAAATATTTTTGCATTGCTTATAACGCTTTCCAAATGTATACTGTAGCACTCGGTAATAAGTGAAATGTGTTGCCAGCAATCGGTACACACATTTGTCACAGAAGTATATAATGCAACAAGAAATGTTTATAATTACATGAGTGTGAACAGCGTAGGGAAGCTTTATGGAGCGTAAGGATTGAAAGCTAATCGAATTGTTACATCAACATGTTCATGGTAGTTTAGTATGCAGCACTCGGAGTTAGGACAAAGCATGAAAGGAAAGACATCGGATATGAGCTGTCCTGTATGGTTCCTTTTGTCCTTCGCCTTAATTATTAGCGCTGCATGGACTACTACTATAAGCATTGTAGATGTATTGAACACAACGTGCGCTATCTGTTGGTACCATTACGGTAGTACTGGCCTTTAAAGTGATGGTCCTATTTGTGCTGTGGTACCTGTGATTTTCAAACATAAATTTGTACACACTGGCAGAAAACCATTTAAGAAATTGCTTCGACACTAGTGTTATAACTGCGGCCTAGTAAGTGGAGGGGGCCATTCTTTAACAACATGATGCAGTTTTGCGGCAGCAGCTGCCATCAATTTTCAAGATGCGAGTGTCCAGACGCTGTCAAGTGTAGCTGCACATGCCACTGAAAGACTGGGCATAAAACATACTCTAATGTAGGTGCCCACCTCCCGCATTAAAATGTGGCAGTGGGCTGTGCAGCAAGTGAGGAAACATGGTCTCTTCTCATGCTATTTTGAGTGCCCCCTTTTTTCTCCTCTAAGCCCAAGGGGCTGACGTCTGCAGAAAAATGCAGTGTCTGCACAGCGAAATGGTTGGACTGCCTGGGCAGCGCTGGTTCCCATACCAACCCATCTCATGCTGCTGCATTTCATAACCATTCCGTCTCTTATCGTATGTTGCCACACTCCCATCCAGCACTGGGGTTATCGGGGTAACTGTGGCGGTTGCCTAGCTCCACAACACAGTGATAATGCCATTAAAACGATGGAAACTTCCAGCAAAAGTCCACAAAGTATGGACTGATTATGGCAAATAAGCTCTGCAGAAATCTGCAAGGTGGAGGAAGTTTCATGAAAGGGTAAAATTGGCATCACTGGGATACGAAGCTACAGAAGGAAACCCATATGGGTTTCTCGGAAAGAAAGCTTCAAAGTTTAAAGAAGAATTTGTCCTGGTCCAGGGCATTGAACCTGAGACCAACTGATTTGCCATATTCAGTGTCCCAGTGCTTCGAGTTGTCGATCGATTCGGCCTCACCCTTCAGTCTGCTAGCCTCCTGGTTTGCTTGGATGATAGAGCAACCGCCTTGGAAAAACGTTAGTTCCAGGTTTGATCTTGGATCAGGATGAATTTTTCTTCATTCTTCAACTTCGAAGCTTTCTTTCTAAAAAACCTGCGTGGGTTTCCTTTGTAGCTTCGTGCTACCGCCCAGATAGATGCTAATATTTCCATTTCATGAAAGTAGGCTCTGGTGATACCTTGTCGTCCTAAGCTTCTACAACTTGTGCGGAGATCATACATCCTTTCTTACCTGACGCAGATCCCCTTCAGCACGATTCAAAACTGCTCACTGATTTCATCCTCTTTTTTTTCTCTCAATACTTTCACACATCACAAAGAACTTCGTGCTTTTATTATTTTTCCTCGCATAATTTCGTTTTTTAGATCGCATACTCAGTTTGTGTGTTATGACTCAATAAAAGTCAAAGAAGCACTTACGAAAAAAACATTTTCCCTTCGAAGTTCAGTTGAAGTCTTTTTGGACATGAGCAGCCATGTGAATAATTATTACTTGCGCAGCGGCAGAGGTGAAAGTTGTGTGTCAGATTTCAAAAACAAAAAATGTCCCGATGTGCAGATGTATTTCTAATCAGTGGCTTAGTTCTTACAGTAAAAGTTTATTGCTTTATATTACTTGGGGCCATACAAAATGTTTACTACGGCACAAGGTTTACTGGTTCTGTAAGGGGAAGCACTGAACACTTCATAGAGCCAACAAAACTATTTACTGTATTTATTCAAATTAGGCCAATAGTTTTCGGTTGGCTTGCATTTGAGGAAAGTTTTATTTTCTGGCTTTCCTAATTTAGGGCATGCCTTAGAATCGAGGCCGTCTTAAATTCGTACAAATTCAGTATCAGCCCGAGAATAGACGGCAAACAGTACAAGGAGGGAGGAAGAATATGGAAGGGCCATCTTTTTTTGCACTTTGTTATTTACACTATAGCTCTTCAACAGAAACTGTCGTGCAATAGTTCCACAAAGATCCAACAAATCGGAAGGCATGTCGCAGTGGTGCACCGACGGGGGGGGGGGGGGGGGGATTCGGGGGTTGTAACCCCCCCCCCCCCCCCCCCTGAAGCCGACTTAAACCCCCTTTTGTTTAAATCCTTTTCTTTCCTTACGCATTTGAGTACTGCAACTAAGATGTAAGACGCGTAATCGTCTGCACACTCGCAAAAAGCGAATTTTTTGACAATTTCCTGTGAAGAAATCGAAGTTAGTGCTGTTTAGATGGCATTGGCAAACTATCAACCCCCCCCCCCCCTCCCCCCCCCCCCCCCCCCCCCCCTGGCAGAGATCCTGGGTGCGCTACTGGCATGTCGGGATTCCCGGCCGCGGCGGTCGCATTTCGATGGGGAGGGGAGGGAATGCAACAACGTTCTTGTGCCGTGCTTTGGGTGCGCGTTAAAGAAACCCAGTTGGTCAGAATTAGTTCACATTCCTGCACCATGGCGTCGCTATAACCCAATGCGCAGTTTCGGGACGTTAAACCTATAATTTAATTTGTGTACCCTCGTCCATAATTACCGCACGTATGTTCAGCACTCTATGGACAGAAGTTAAAAAAAGTTCACTTAGGTTACTGACGCAATAAGTCTGTGATTACACTTTATTCAATCGGCGATGCGCACAATTTTTTAGAATAGTGTTTGCCTCAGAGCTCGTTGGTTGCACATAGCACAAATGGTTTCCAGCAGAACTATAGTGAACTAGAATATACTCTATATTCTAGTTCACTATAAGCAGAACGTACTGACACGTACAGAAAGGGACGACACACGCTTGACTGGCAACTGAATGTTTATTCTTGGTTTCCCACACCTTTTATGGCACAAGACAGCCAACGCTTCTTCCTTTTGTCATGCCGGTTATCCGTCTCTTAGAGCGAAATATCGTCTTTTTTATTTCTATTTTTTTTTTATTACAATAAAAACAATTTTTAGTCCAATATGTTTTATTTCTGGTCCGTATCGCGCTCGTGCCACAGCAATCGTCATCTCTCACCTTTGGCCCTCTACGCCTCATTCTGTACAATTCTGCTTCGTCGTTTCCGATATCGATCCTTGCCACATTTGCTAATGATAGTGAATGCAACCAGTCAACGTTACTCTTAGTTAAAAAAATGCAGCAGATCCAAAAAGTTGGAATCTATAAACAGCGAAGCTTTGTGTGAGCTTTTATTCTATGGTGCGAGTGAATAAAGGATCAGAACACGAGTACACGCACGCGCGGGCGAACGCAAATTAGTTGCTGGCTGCTAAAAAAAAAAAAGAAAAGCGAGCACGACGGACTCCTGGAATGCATCATGGTTGCAGAGGCAGCATGCGCATGCGTACGTAGCGCAATTCGAATCCATTCTATCCGCAAGAAGCGTTTAATTCCTCATAGCCATGCTCATAGCCGTACAGCTGCGGATGTGCGAAGGCGAGCTTGTTCTTTTTATTGCGATCGCAATTATATGGACTCTCCAAGCGCATTTCTGCCGTCGCTGTCGTCGTGAGGTGCCTCGCACCGTACGCTGTGTGTGCGAGTGAAAGCGTACGAGGGGAGCCGGCAATCGCGGCTCCCCTCGTATGCGAGGAAGGAAGGCAGGCCGTAAACGCGCGGTTGTCTTTAGCGCGCGCGAGGCACGGACATAGAATAAAGAACCAACTTTAGAGAAGGGAAACTGTACCTTCCACAGTGATACGAAAACAAGAAGCGGCAGCGCATGGAAATGGTTTTAGCACAAATAAGCAACCAGCATAAGTGTACCGCGTGCGTCTAAATGTCGTACAAAAATCCCTCACGTGACCAGATACTAGGCACCTAGGGACACGATCATTTAGGGACTTTTGAGAAGGCGCGATGGTGGCGCTAAAAGTGACGACGGCATGGGATGGCGCGTTCGTTCTCGGCGTGATCGTTCTCTGGCCCGCGCCGACCGCGCGTTGTTCAACATTGCGTGTGTGATTGTGCTTGCGTTGCTTGTGTATTTGTTGTAGGTTCTGTGTTACTTGGCGGAAAGCCGTGAGTAGTGCTGTGTGGCACTGCGGCTTTGGCCTCGGTGAGCTCTGGCAATACAGAACCTGCGTTGTGTGATCCGTGTTCCTTGACAATGCGGAGGTGGTGACGATTGAAATGTCGAAGTGGCGTAGCGCCTCGGCAGCGCAGTTCAGCGAACCGCGATGTGGCGTCGCCGTGTCCGCCTTAGCATAACGGACGTCGAGGGATGTGCTGCTCTCTACAAGTCACAAAAATGTGACTGCGTCGACCGCCCACGGTTCAGCGCTGAATGTGTGGTTTGAGTACTGTGCTTGAAACGAGTGGTGCAGCTGTGGTGCCCTAATTTCGCACAATATAGACGCGTGCTTATGTGCAAAAAGGGCAACAAATCGTATCTTAACCCGCTGAGGCGATGCTACAATGTCAACAATGCCGTGCATGTTTATTATGATGGTAGTCTCTACAGCAAGCAAGCGTGCACTGCAGCTATGCTGTGAATATAGCCTCAACTCGAATGTGGCGTTTGCAGAACTCTGTTTGGTTCTGCTTTCAAACAAGCTGTATGTTAGGATTATCACTCACTGCTCACATGAGACATGGGAGTCCATCGTGTGGGTTGGGGCTCAGCACGAATGTGTGGTGAGGGGGTGTGGAGTTGGTGGCTGTGTCAGGTGCCTCACTGAATTTTGTCATTGGAATAAGCTCAATGTAGAAGGACACACCCTATACTTGATGGCTCACTTTCACGGATATTGCCTTTTTTTCCTTGAAATTTCCAGCCTCAGGACGCGCCTCGCATTATATTCGGGTTCGTGACACATATAATCACATTAAATTTTTATTTAGGAGAGACCAAAAGCCGCTCGTTGCATCATATTTGTGGTCGTGTTACTTGCATGCAAATCCAGTACTTTCAGTGCCTATTGACTGACTGAGGGGTGCAGGACTTTGGCAGTGGTAGCAGCACCAAAGCAGCTGCCCAAATGGTATACCCTATAGTGTTAGATTTCTTGTGCACATGGGTGTACTGTGAAAACACGTTAAAGGAATTCCACAGTTGCTGCAGCATCACGTCTGGATCTGTGGATCACTGAGCGGTTGTTTGATCACATGTCTGAATTTCTGTTGTCACTGAGCAGTTCTTTGATCATTAGCTTAGGCTGTCTGTTTTCTACATATTATATTACAGCAGTGGCGTCAGAGTAGCTGCAAAAATGGGATTTTGCTGTACAATCGCAGATTGGTTGCTTTTTCGACTGTTACATTGCTCTATTTGCTGCAACTGCCGCCAAATGTTGCTTTACCATGTCTGGTGAATGCCTTGAACGTGAACCACATTTGGATGATGCTTGTGAAAGTATAACATACTCCTTGCATGCAAAGAAAACTATCACACCGGTAGGTGTGGTGGAGTCACTGATGAAATAGAAGTTGAAAAATGAAAGTTCTCGCAAAATCTGGAAGTGTTCATGGCGCTTGCCATCAATAATGTGTAACAATCCAAGCAAACATAAAGATAACCTACCTATCCTGAAGAATATGAAAGTGATGCTTCAAGTTGTCAACTTAAAGCTTGATATACTGGTGCCAATCAAGGAAAGAGTTGAGATTATATAGAAGGATTCAGTGCAATTCATGTTTAATCAGCTTGGCAATCTTGTCAAAACGACCAAATAAAATTGTGACTTTTAAGAGATTGCCATGATAATGTGATGAGGTTGCTGGCATTATTTGGTGCTTGGGAAACAAAGCATCACAGGTATGTGGTGATTGAGCTTCTCAAAAAAAAAAGGAAATTAGGTGTGCCACTAAAGATATCTAATAAATTGAACCCATAAACCACTGAAAGAAGTTGAGTGTGCAAAGGCAAATGGCTACAGCTATATTTGCACAGTAATAGAAAAGTTGTAATCGGGCTGATGGTGCACAGGTGATGGATGTATATTGCATGTTCGAGGGCTTAATTTTTCATGAGCTACTCATTTTTGTTTTCCTGTTTTGTTTCCATGTGCCTTAGTGAGCGGAATGCCTGACTGCAGACTTCCGTCATTATGTACAATTAATGAAAAATAAAGTAAATTGTTCTATGGAACTCTTTTTTTGTAACTTCTGTTCAGTTGCAAATGACGCAGTTTTCCCTACTCTGCACTGAATGGTGAAGGGGGGGGGGGGGGTGAGCGCATGCAGGCACCCTTATACTGGAGCTTTGGGGCGCTCTTACCATGGTTGCTCACATGCCCATTTTTCTGGCTGTAACAACCTAGAGTCAGTGCACAGGTGTTTTTAACGTTCCACGATTAAGTAAACTTGACGTCACTATGCACAAAATTTAGATTACGACAGCCCAAGATGGCAACTGCCATGAACTGAATATAAAATTGCCTATAAGCATGCATTGTGCAATTGAATGCCTGTGAATTCTGTAATGCCACTTTCATGAAATTGACTGGCATGGTTTGCTTGAAACTGAAAACATGTTCGATCCTCAGTTGTAGCAGACTCACTTCACTATAACATATTTGATAATGCAGGTGCAGATTGTGATGGAATTGATGCGGTTGTTACTCTTGGTGAGAATCATTCATGCGCATTAGAAATTATAGCTAAGGCTATATATACATTACTTCAGTTGAGATCGACTAATGTTGAGATAGAAGCTCAGCTGTGGCACATAGGTACAGGCGAATAAATTTAGAAAGAAAAATTCTGGCACAACCCATTTCACAATGATGCCGATGCTAATACGATAGCATTGAAACAATGTAGAGACATTGTATTGCCACCACAGAGATCAGTCATGTATGAGTCGGGCTCCTCTCTCACGAGTCCCTCTGGACATGCTACGCCTGTTAGCAGGGTTGCCGCTAAGTCGGTGCTTGACATTCGATTCGAATCTGCCCAGCACCTAAGAAATTTTTTTTTTGTCATTGATGAGCGGCCCGGCCCATACCTCGTGACCTATTTTTGTTTCAAACTGGGTGTCCTCAGCACAACAGCCCCAGTGCTCTACCCCTTATACCATGGATTACCCAGTGACCCAAGTTTACGGAAAAATGGATAAAGACCCGGACAGACAGGAAGATAGGATATTCCACACTTTTCAGGGTCTAAGAACGATAATTCTAGGCAATATACACAACTGGCCTGTTATGGATACGTTGCTGGCATTGCAGGAGAACAATTTACGATTTAGAGCTTCTATTGGTAAAACCACAACAATATACACAATTTTGATTTCACAAGAAACAGTAGTGCTATCTGGTTTATGTATTCATCTACGTCACAGGCTCCAGAAGGAGTATTGCGTGGAGGGGGGAGGGCATCGCATAACAAAGGAGCGAAAAAGTTATACAACGTTAGAAATATAAACAGCGACACAAGATCAACGCAATAAATTAAAGATAACAAATTATAAAATCGTGAAGTAAAATTCTACCATTAGAAAGCTGGGTTATACAGTGAATAGTACGATTGCATAATTACATAAAAAAAGTTACATACACCAGAAATAGAAACCACTTGAACACTACCCAAACATACTGATTTTTTGTCTGAAGGTTACAGTATTGTTAATGTCAGCAATGTTATCGAGAAGACCATTCCAATGCCTAATGGCACGTGGCAAAGCACACAAGTCAAAGGCATTAGTTCGACCAAAAATGTGCTGGACGCTAAGGCGATTGTGCAAGCACCTAGATGTGTGGGATGGACAAACAAGAGGCAAGGTGGACGACTGCTCACTATTAATGATTTTATGTAGCAGACAAAACGACACTACATTCTGGCATGATTCCAAGGATGGTAGTGACAATGACAACATAATGTTAGATACGCTCAAATATTGGTTGCAATCCCTGGCGATTAAACGTGCAGCACAGTTTTGGCTATACTCAAGAATGCGGATTAGATATGTCTGGTGAGGTGACCAAATTGAACCTACCAATTCTAGTTGGGGCAAGAATAATGTTTAATATGCACGCTTTCTTGTGAAGGAAGGAGCAGCATGAAGGTTGCATTTTTGAAGATTGATGATCAAAGCACTTGTGTATATGGAGGTTAATCGATAGTACATACAACACTGCCACAGTGCAGTCAAGACATTGCAGCAGTGAAAAAAATTCAGAGCACTTATCAAACAAGGACATGTATGCAAACAGCAACACAACACACATGGAGATGAGATGCAGTGCAACAATGCCCTTGTAGCCTACAATGTGTGGTTACTCAATATTTAGAAGCAACGGCACTACCACTAGGGCAACTAGAAGTGTGTTGTGCACGGGTGACGAGTTGACCGTAGTAGCAGCAGAAGGCACAGGCTGTGAATTTGCGGGGCGATCAGCTGTTGCGACAACAATGAACTGTAGACTGCCTAGGTTGAAGGGAACACAGTACGTTGGTCTGTTGGCTCTTCACTGATGTTGCGTAAGGGCCTATAATTGGTGCAGAAAGCATGTGGCCATCCATGGCTCAATCACAGTTGTAAGGTTGTGGGTGCCGACATTGCTCTTAAATTTTGCAAGAATGCGGGCATGGCCAACTTGGTCGTCTGCAGTTTCACTTTTCTGTCACCACCAAAGAACACTGCCACTGGTGGAATTTTTTGGTAGGCTTAACATCTTTTAAAAGCACCTTAAAATAACATTGCCAATAATTTGTCATCAAATTGACAAAACACAAAGAACAGACCAGCTTAGCTAGCCTCCCCATTTTGCAAACAGAATAGCAACTCACTTTGAAGAAAATGGGCCCACATTGTCATCATGATTACTGAGGGCATGCAAAGCGTGGAATGCCAGATTGGGAGCAGTACTGGGGCACTCCTGACAATCGTCTCATGGTAGACATTGTCTTATAACACATGCTAGGCATGTATATATGCTACATGTTTTTAATGTGAGAAAAACTGCAAAGCTGGCCGGCAGCATATCGCAGCACCTTCGCC
Source organism: Dermacentor silvarum (assembly GCF_013339745.2). Lineage (NCBI taxonomy): Eukaryota > Metazoa > Arthropoda > Arachnida > Ixodida > Ixodidae > Dermacentor > Dermacentor silvarum. The sequence goes on along the minus strand of NC_051154.1, from coordinate 61,839 downwards.
ATCGGCGTCTGTCAAGCAAGGACTGGTTACGTAAATATTATTGCGTCGATGCTACCGAATAGGGCGGGCACAGAGGCGCCGCTCGCCGGTTCGCGAACTGGCCGTTGCCAAGACGCCGACGTGAATTGGATATTTCGAGCGTCTGCACAGCACGGATTTCACGGCGGTGTGCCACCACAGCTGCACCACTCGTTTCAAGCATACAGCACGAACTGAGGCCTCATGGCGTTCTGCCACCACAGCTGCGCCATTCGTTTCAAGCACAGTACTTGAACCACACATTCAGCGCTGAACCGTGGGCGGTCGACGCAGTCACATTTTTATGACTTGTAGAGAGCAGCATATCTCTCGACGTCCGTTATGCAAAGGCGGACGCGGTTCGCTGAACTGCACTGCCGAGGCGCTACGCCACTTCGACATTTCAATCGTCACCACCTCCGCATTGTGAAGGAACACGGATCACACAACGCAGGTTCTGTATTGCCAGAGCTCACCGAGGCCAAAGCCGCAGTGCCACACAAGCACTACTCACGGCTTTCCGCCAAGTAACACAGAACCTACAACCAATACACAAGCAACGCAAGCACAATCACACACGCAATGTTGAACAACGCGCGGTGGGCGCGGGCCAGAGAACGATCACGCCGAGAACGAACACGCCATCCCATGCCGTCGTCACTTGGCGCCACCATCGCGCCTTCTCAAAAGTCCCTAAATGATCGTGTCCCTAGGTGCCTAGGATTTGGTCACGTGAGGGATTTTTGTACGACATTTAGACGCACGCAAGTGTACCAACCAATGAATCCGTGCTTGCCGTGTACCCGAAAATACCGGTAAAAATTTTAAATCTAGGCGAGGGGTCGCTTGGGAGGTCGATGATGAACGTTATTTAGCGTTTATAATGGCAAAAAACAATAGTGTTACTACTCAACAGTACAATGTATAATTAGAAATAATAATTTTGTACTCTTTGTCATAAAATAAAAACACTTCGATAAGTGTGGGAGGAAGTTTGTATGTTGAAATGGGTGGATGGATGGATGAGGCTGAACCCCTTAAATCGGGCGGTGGCATACGCCACCTAGCCATGACTAGTAACATATTTTGTACTTTGTGGTGAGTGAAATTTCACCCCTGGGGCCTTGATTTTGGCCACCAATCAGATAACCTCCGTTTGGTTATTTCTACCCGCTTAAAGTCTATTTTGTCTTCACTGTCCCTAAACCCCAATGCTTTGAAAGAATCAGCCCCGTTGCTTTGCACTGTAGGGTTAATCCCTTAATTTACAGAAAAGTATGAGGTGTTCAGCCGTTTCCTCTTCTTCTCCACACGCACCGCACAACGTGTCTATTACCTTGGTACTTGACTCGGTACATCTTAGTCCGCAATACTCCCGTCCTGGCTTCAAACAACAACGAGCTTCCCCTAGAATTATCATAGATATTTTCTTTCGCAATTTCTTGCTTGAAAGTTCTGTATGTTTCCAGTGCTGATTTCGTCTGCATCCCTGTTTTCCACAGACCCCTCTCTGTTTCTTTAACCTTTTTCTTAACCGCTGTTTCCTGTTTTACACCCCTCCTGCAGTCCAAATATTTGATTGACAATTTTCTGGTCAGCTTCCTCCATTTTGTGTCAACATTCCTCATGTACAAATAACTGAAAACTCTCCTTGCCCACCGCTTTTCTGCCATTTCTCTCAATTGCTCCTCAAATTCTATCTTGCTGCTGGCTTCCCTGCCCTCAAATGACGGTCATCCCATGTCATCCTGTACCCCCTGATTTGGTGTATTTCCATGTGCTCCCAGAGCCAGTCTACCTACCCCTCGCTGCTTAACTTCCAACCTTGCTCGAACTTCTGATCTTATGCACAGGACCGCATTGACGAAAGTCAAACTAGGGACCATCACCCCTTTCCAAATCCCTCTCACCACTTCGTACCTATTGTAATTCTACAGTGCCCTATTTTTCATCACAGCTGCATTTCTGCTACCTTAAGCCATCACATATTTTTCATGTTCCGTTAGATACTCAGCCCCATTGTTTATCCACACTCCAAGATATTGTACTTATCCACCACCTCCAGCGTAACCTCCTGTATCCTATGCTCGCTGCCCTGATTATCATTAAAAGTCATGACTGCCGATTTTCTTTACTAAACTTCAAACCTAAGCTATCTCCCTCTACCACAGATGTCCATTAATCTCTGCAAGTCTTCCTTGCTGTCAGCCATAAGTACAATGTCATCCGCATACATCAGTCCTGGTAATGACTGTTTAATCCATTCTCCTTGCTTGAAATAGGAAAGGTTGAAGCCAAGTTCGCTCCTCTCTAATTTTTTCTCTAATCCTTGTAAATACAGCATGAACAACAGAGGTGACAGAGGGCACACCTGCCTAAGCCCCTGCTGTATCTCTATAGACCTACACCATGTTTGTAAACAGCGGTAGGCACCGTCGATATATTTGAGGCCCTATAGCGACGTCGCGTAGGCTCCGCCCAACGTTTGGCTCCGCCCACGTTCGCCGCCACCGCTTGCACGCGCGGATGGTGCATCTTTTTGTT
>NC_051154.1:0-59177 GCF_013339745.2 Dermacentor silvarum | reverse complement strand
TACAAGAGAAGCGGCGCTTGTCTATTGACAAGACGGGGGAATGCATGCATACCCACCGGCAGACGTGGAGCCTGTAAATATACAGCGGGATGGAATGCCCAGTCCAGTCGCAGAAGAATTGTTCATTATCGAGCTTAAGCGACCTTTGGAACTGTGGTCACTGCAAAAGTTTAAACAAAACATTGCTCGTTACTGGACTGCAGATTTTGCATTGAACAAAATGCTGCGCCTGTTGTGTTAACCAAAATGGTAGTGTTCTTCATTGGAGAAGGACTTGCCAGCTGTAGCATCTACTTGGCTGGGCAGCTTCACAACGAAACCGTTGTGGAATCTAAAGAACAAACAGAAGGGACCTTGGGGGCCTTTTATATCTATCAGACAGTAGCGCACCCAGGATCTCTGCAAAGGAAGGGGGGGGGGGGGGGGGGGTTGACAGTTTGCCAATACCATCGAAACAGCACTAATTTCGATTTCTTCATGGCAAATTGTCAAAAAAATGCGCTTTTGCGAGTGTGCAGCCGATTGCGCGTCTTACATCTTAGTTGCAGTACTCGAATGCGCAAGGAAAGAAAAGGGGTGTGAAGTTGGCCTCAGGGGGGGGGTTACAACTCCCGAATCCCCCCCCCCCCCCCGTCGGTGCGCCACTGCTATCAGAACCATTCTACAAGCTGGTCAATTAATGCCCTTATTAAAAACAAAATCACTCGTTTGCATGCCAAAGCTGTGACAAAGTTTATGCAGTTGATCAATTGGTGATGTGCCAAAAATTGGTTGCCTACAGCATTCTGCTGCCCTGACAGCATCAGTTGTGCGTTTGTATTGCGTAACAAGGATTCATTTTTTGCTTAAAGGTGTCATTCAGCAGGGCACTGAGAATAAACTAAAAGCACTGAAATATTGCGTGTTGTAGATCAAATTTTCCCATAGTTTTTTTCCTCACTTATAAATAAACGATTTTATGACCAGATCTGTTGCTGTCTGCAATCATAGTAAATTGCTTATTTGAGCGTCGAAAGGACATGCTACACGTCTTCAAGCGCTGGCACAAAGTGGTTTGTACGTCGAGAAGTAATCGGGTAATGACTGCATATGCAGTTTACAGGTCGTACGTACGGCACGCATAGGGTGATTACTGCTCACCTCGACGACGACGGTCGCATTTTGAGGGAGTCGAAATGCAAGGCACCTGTGTGCCGTAAGGTGTGAGTGCGCGTTAAAGAAACCGAAGTGATCGAAATTATTCCAGAGCCCCCAGCCCCCCATGATCCTGATCCGGAGGACAAAAAAAAAAAAGAAAAAAAAAACGCGTTTGAATCTATCGACGCAATGCGAACTGGGCCCGCAAAATCTCACAGGAGTAGTGATGTGGGCTGATAAAACGTTGATTTCATAATAAAGACGTATACCATGACGCTCGCAGACGGCGCGCGATACCCGAGGCGGCTGGCGATGCGCTCATTTCGGTTGCGTGCCTTCCCGCGCCTCGGTCAACAGCGCCGCCCTGCGGCATCGGTGCGCTGAGGGGTCACGCTTGCGCCGCCGGTATTCACACCTCCCCTTCTAGCCACCCTAACCTCGTGCTTAGCAGCGCAACACCATAAAGATGTTTTTAGCCAAGTCTACATCGGCTTACTGGTGTCCAAACCTAAACACGGCCGCCGGGCTGGTATTACACGTATAGCGTCGTCGCGGGCTGTAATGTCAGATGTCGATCCTCTGCTAGTTAGTTCTTGATGCCGCCGGCGATTCGTGATTTTGGCACGAAAAACCGCGCCATGTTGTTTCCATATAACGATCACTTAAAAAAAGAAAGAAAGGAAAAAAAGAACTTTTTAACCCACAGTGCCGTCATTCTGCTTTTAAAGTAAATCAATCAATCCGTGACACAAAACGACTATACACTATGTTAAATTTTCGAAAGTGTCTCTCGCTTCATTTTTGAAATTATCTCATGATTTTTCTAATGTCCGCAATTTTCGTGATGTCTTACTGGAAACTACTGGCACCCATATTGTTCTAAGCAATAATTGGATTTACAAGATGTTATTCACTAGAAAATAATTTTAAATGGACACTGAGGAGAAACATTAGTCGAGCCGTAAGTAAATCACCATTTGACAACAACAAGAACAATTACTTCGAAAGGAGTCCTGAAAATGGAGAAGACAAGTGTCGACGCCGCCTCGAAGTTTCCGCACCAGGTCGCCGTGGAGTTTCACGCATTTGCTCGAGCGTACAGTCATTTTTTTTTCTTTTTTTACCTGTAAAGATTGAATGCATTTTATCCTAACAGAGCCAAAGACTGAACACTTAGCAAGATTCAATAACGTCTACTGAGCCACAGCGGCCCGAAATACGAGAAAAAAGTACTTTGAAATTCTTGACGTCTCATTGACGTATATACATGTGCTGGGCTTTCGGTGTCAAATTTGATAAATAGAAGTTCGACCTTCAGTAACCGTGAAATTAGGGAAAATAGTTTTGAAAGAACACTCCATCAATCTTACCCGACTTAGTGTTTTTGGTTTCTTTTTTCCTCTCTTTCTTTCTTTCTTTCTTTTAAGGGATCATTATAATGAAACAACATAGCGCGGTGTCCGCTGAGAGGGCCTATGGTTGTGGCAGTTAACGAGTTTAGAGCCAGAGGAATCGCTTAAGTTTGCAGGGTTTTTGGCCTTTTTTTTTCTTTTTTACGGCAATTAATTTATTGCTAACCAAGGCTTCGACTCATACACGATGCACTGCGATGCTGTTCATGTAACAGTTGTCGCTATTGAAAATCTCTGTGGAGTATCTATAAAATTATTTGGTGAAGCAAGGGCTCCCATTATTTGGTCTAAGTCGGGCTGCTAATTAATGCGAGAGACTGGAAATAGAACAAAGCGAAATTATTCACCGCGGTCTGCGATTGACGAGTATTGATCAGTGTGCCACGCGCCGGGCGAATTTAAGCTCTGCAGCTCGTCTAGATTCGTGGTTCCAAATACCGCACTTGTGCTTTAAATGTGGAGTGCTGAGAGAGCACATCAGTGGTGGCACAGAATTAATCAGAAAGTAGAAAAAAACACTATAGTAATGTGGCTTGGCCTAGAAAAGTGAGATGTGACGTATTTCAGCTAGCCTAATTTTGTCCGCACATCAGCTCACTGCTGCATGTAGGGTCGGCTGTGCTGACAGCATGCCCTGGTCCACACGCAGGTAGAAACACGTTGCCGCGAGGAGACGGTGGAAGGCAGTCACATGCTCAACAACAACCAGATAGAGGCAGACGAAAGCACCGAGACAATTGTGTAGTCAATTGTGTAGGCCCACTACACGCGCGATATGGTACAAACAATACTTGGGGTGACGCGCGATTTATCGCGCGTCACCCCAGTATTGTTTGTACCATATATCCTACTATATCTGTCATTCTGTTTCACCAGTTAAACAGAATTTCAAGAATTTGTAGGCCAATAAAGAGATTGTGGAAGCACCTGTTTCGTTCTTTATTAATTGCTCTCTAGCGGACAGCATGCATTCCGTATATTCCGTGCGCAAAGTGGCAATTTATATACAGTCCAAGTTCTACAATTTCTGCCTTTTTTTGTATGCATTCTCTCTATGCCTTCTCTCTATGCATTTGTTTCGTACGTTTCGCAAAATGGGCTCTGTTCTCCAGTTCAACAGCTGGACAAAGGAACTCCGGCCAGCTTGTGCGACCATGATCTCAATCCAATTTCCAGAGAAGCTGTTATTGCGACTAGAAGAGCCCGAAAACAAACACCGAATGCGCGTCATTTGCGCGCCGCGAGAGAAAATTCGAATTGAGTGAACGCGTATATCGAAAAACATGCTGGCGAAATTTCAAAGTCGTGTGGCGATTAGGGGGGTCACGGTAAATTAACGAAAGCTATCATGGGATTCGCAAAGATGTCCATTCGAGTACTAACAATTTCGAAATTAGAGAGTTTTACAATAAACAGAATGCCGGAACCATCCGGAACACTGAAAACGTAAACGTCAGGGCTGGATGGATGCTATGAGCGTACCCTTTGAAACGGGGTGGTGGGTTGCGACACCAAGCTCTTGTTCCTATTTTGCCTAATGTCCTACGTATCTTCTTGAAGAAAAAACAAACAAAGAATTCCTAGCATCAAACTTTATGAACCACTACTGGAAACCTTGTTTTTGTACGCCTCCGTTGTTTGTGGTCTCCTTACTTGCCTGCAACCAAATTTCTCCAATCGCTTCTTACTGATCTCTATTGCGGACATGTTTACTTTCTCCCTGCTATCCCTGAACCCAAGAGTTTTTCAAGGAGGCCAGAGGAGCCTAAACCGACAGCTGGGCAGATATCTTCACATTCTAATAAAACATGGTCCATCGTTTCCCTATGCTTCTTCCTTGGTGTACCTCGCTTTATAACTACGTGTTCTAAGGCATCCTGATCTCGCTTCGAAAAGAGCGACCCTTTCAGTTATCATAAATTGTTTATTTCCTGATTTCGTTTTTTCCTCTTAATTACTCGTAGCAGGTTTCTTTTCCATTGCCGCTACCCATGGGATTGCCTACGCCTCTCTAGCTGTGCGTTTGACGTTCTTTGCTGCCATGCTGCTTACCATACCGGTCGCATGCTTGCTGGTAAGATTCCTAGTTCTTTTCCTCCATGGTGAGTCAATGTTTTTTTCTGTACAAATGCCTGAACACTCTCGCAGCCCGTTTACTTTCTTTCATATTCCTCAGTCGTTCTTCAAAATCAATTTTACTCTGAGTTTCCCTCACTTCAAAATTTGTCCAGCTCACTTACCCTACAGCTTCATTTGTATAGTCTTTCCCGTGAGCGCCCAATGCGAGGCGTCCCACTGACCTTTGGTTGCCATCGAGTCCCTGATTGTTACCGCTGACTTCAGTCAAACAACCACATTTCCAAATGGAAGTCCTGGAACCATTATACCTATCCACATACCCCGGAGCACTTCGCACCTATTGTATCCCCACAGCGCTCTCTGTTTCATTATGGCCGCAATTCTCTTCCCCTTCCCCTTTGCGAGGTTTTTCAGGGTCGTTGCATGCGAGTGGACGCGCCGCATATGGCTCCTTCTTCAAAGTCCACAGCGACCGGACATTTTGACCTGACGCTCTCGAAATTGCCATCATCGCATCCGGGAAGGTGAGCCGCACATTTTGAACCCACCCGGCTATCGCTGGCCCGCCCGGGTCGGATTTTTCGGCCTTTTTTTCCGTTTCTCCGGCGCTCGCCGGAGCTAGGCCTATATACTTTTGGCCTAGCGTCCGCGACCCCCCGCAACCCACTCAGCCATGGACTATCAAGTAGTTGGCACCAAAATCGACCCCGCCGTAGTCCAACATGGAGAATGGGAGACCGTCCTGCGTCTCCGCAACCGATACCGCCCGGCGACTGTCAATCAATCTCCCCAACACTCCGCAGGGCTGTTACCGGAACCCAACGAAGGCGACGGCCACCCAACTGAGAAATCCCGAGATGCGACGCCACCAGCAGCTTGACGCCAGGTGTGTTTGCGACGCGCGCCTCTCCCGCAACTCCCTCGGGGAGACCTCAGGGTCGTAGTTCGACCACGCGGCGGTTTCGACGTATCCAAGAAGACCCCCCGCAGGCTTTTTACAGTCATATGCGCAGTGACTAAAATACCTCTGCAGGAAGCGCTCGCCCAGGACCAGGTGTGACTGCACCGAGCCAACAACACCTTCAACATCAGCACTCCAGTGGAGACTCAAGCTCGGGCTTATGCCCAAATCACATCAATTATCATCGGCACTAGCTCAACTGATGCCACCGCCTACCTCGCTCCACCCGATGACGCCGTGCGGGGCGTCGTCATTCATATGGCCCACAGTGGTGAGTCACACGCTGAAATCATAAATGGACTTATCCCCTTCAATCCTGAGCTCCCAATCATTGACGCGCGGTCCTTTGAAAAAAGCGGTCATAATTATCACTTTCGCCACTGGACCTCTGCCCAAAGCTATCCGCTTTTGGGCGGGTGTTCACACATGTTTTCCCCATCGACCCAAAATGGAGACATGCTACAACTGCCGCCGCATCGGACACCGCCAGGATGTCTGCCCCGCACCAGCCAGCGGATGTTGCCACAATTGCGGTGAAACGCACACGCCGACCGATCCCCCAACCTGCCCACCCAAGTGCATCGTCTGTGGGGACGGGCATCATACTGGAAACATACAATGCAAGTACCGGTACGCCCGCCCGCAACCACGCACTACCCAGCCAGCTACCGGACACCAGTCAAGAACCCGGGAGCAGACGCCAGCCCCTCGAAAGTCATCGCGCAGTGCAAGCAGTGCGCGCTCCGCCTCCCGTGACCGCAGCAACAAGCCCCGCCAGGACCTCACATGGGCCGACCGTGTAAGGAAATCGCCGCCTGCCTCCACCCAGAAAATTCCGGACCACAACGAAGGGGAGCTCCGGGCCCTGCGGGAGGAGGTAAGCCGCCTCACAGCCCTCACTCAGCGCTCACTTGCCTCTCCTACTCTTTCTCTCTCAACTTCACCTCCTACTCTAACACAAACCAACACCGCTCCCCCTCAATCACCACCCTCAAAAAACAACGCATCACTCCCTCACCGCCTGCCTCCGGGCCGACCGATGTCGACTCTAAACTGAAAGAGCTCTCCGACCAATTCGACAAAAAACTAAAAAATCTTGAGATTCGCCTCGAAAGTAATTTCAACGCCCTTCTCTCTGACCTCACTACGAAATTGGAAACGCACATTGAACGCTGCATGGAATCCATACTCCAGAAGATGGTTGGCCTTCTCGAAGCACGCCTCACACAACTCCCCCCGCTCTCTACCCCTCTTCTCCCCACAGCACAGCCTACCGCCATAGAACCCCATATCCCAATAGATACCAGACTCGCCCCTCTCATCCATCCGCCTACGCTCCAATATGGCGGGACGGGGCAACAGTAATTATCTACACATCCTAACCTGGAACTGCCGCGGCTTCCGGGGTAAGCGCGCGCCCTTGCAGCTTCTACTTCCTACACTTTCCCCAACGCCCCAAGTCCTTCTTCTCCAAGATACTGCCACTCAGGCCGCACTCCCCGGTTACAACTCCACACACTCTGACACCACAAACACACCCAGGGCATCCACACTTGTGCACCGTACTCTAACATATAAGACGCATTACATCACGTCAGAGACGCCCTGCGTGATCACCGAAATTATCCATCACACACATACACTCCCATCCATCTTATTGCCAATATCTACCACCCCCCATCCAAACCGATGGCCACGTTGGAGTCCCTCCTCCGAGAGCTGCACCGCCTGGTAGGGAAGCACCCCCTACTAATCGGTGGGGATTTCAACAGTCAACACACTGACTGGGGATACAAAACAACCACACACAGAGGTCGCAGGCTCTGGCTGCTCCTGCAGAACCTCCAACTTTCCGTCCACAACAATTTTCAGACTCCTACGCGAATCGGCAACAGTGTCAGCATGGACACTAGTCCGGATCTGGTGCTCAGCTGCTCCCTCCGTGATGTGACTTGGACGAGAACACAACACACACTGGGCAGTGATCATTACATGATACAAGTCACGGTCCCATTCAAGCCACCCCGGCACACCTACATGACACACAAACTAATTAACTGGGACGCTCTCCGCACCACGCGAACTGCCAGTCCTGACAACCCCATCACCGACATCAACGACTGGGTAGACTCTCTTCAGACTGACATCCAACACCATACGCAGCAGATTGAAACCACCACAGACGTCCCCACCCTAGACTCCCGACTCGCCCACCTCTGGGAGGCCTACCACAGTCTCCTAGAGAGGTGGAAACGCGGTAAACATAACAGAACACTCAGAAAACGCTTAGCCACTCTACAATCTCAAATTCAATTACATTCGGAGGAGCTCTGCCGCTCCAATTGGGGACAAGTATGCGACGGCATCGCCGGGAGACTGTCCGCAAAACGGGCGTGGCAGCTCCTCCGACACCTCATCGATCCGTCGAAAACAAAAACACCACCCAGCACCAGGTAACCCGGCTCATACACGCACACATGGACAACCCCGATGCTCTCTTGGATACACTCCGCGACACATACACCTCACCCGGCATACCAACTCCTCTCCCCTCATATACAGGACAGGCGAACCCCGAACTCGATACCGCCATAACAGAGGCGGAGGTCAGAGCAGCCCTCCTGACTCTCCGCACCAAATCTGCACCCGGCGCCGACCAGGTCTCCAACACAGCGCTCCGTAATCTGGACGATCGATCGATCGCTCGTATCACGGAGTATTTCAATCAGTGCTGGAAGGAGGGCACCCTCCCCCAGTCCTGGCGCCACGCGAAGGTAATCTTCATCCCAAAGCCCAACAAACCACTTACACTCCAAAACCTTCGCCCAATCTCGCTAACCTCGTGTCTCGGAAAGCTTTTCGAGCACGTGGTATCAGCGAGACTCACACAGCACATGGCAGACCATGACTTATACCCTCACAGCATGGTGGGATTCCGTCCCCATTTGTCCGCACAAGACGCCATGTTGCAAATCACCCATGACATCTTCGACCCGCTCATTCCAGGCCACACCAAGGCAGTCTTGGCTTTGGATTTATCCAAAGCCTTTGATCGCGTTGAACATCACGCGATCATGACTGCACTCTCCCCACTGAATGTGGGTGCACGTACGTACACCTACATTCAGGCCTTTCTCACAGCACGCACGGCTGAGCTTCGCTTCGGCCCGCTCACCTACCCCACATACTCTCTAAAAAGCATCGGCACCCCGCAAGGGTCCGTCCTCTCACCTTTCTTATTTAATATCACTCTGATCCCCCTAGCACGACAATTGGCAACCGTTCCTCACCTGAAACATACTCTATACGCTGACGACATCACGCTATGGACTACCCATGGCAGTGATGGCACCATACAGGACACTATCCAAGCAGCCGCCAATCTGACCCAAAACTATGCAGTCAGCGTAGGACTTTCTTGTTCCCCAGAGAAGTCCGAGATGCTCTGCATCCGTCCCAAGAACCGCAACTCACCCTGCTCCCCCATCGTCATCGAACTGGAAGGCAGACCGGTACCAGAGGTGAAAACTCTCCGGATATTGGGTATGCTTATCCAGAGTGACGGGAAGAACACTACTACACTCCGCAGACTCAAGCAAGTGGTGGGGGCGATCTCGCACCTCATCCGCCGGGTCTCGTGCCACCACAGGGGCATGAGGGAGCGTGACCTATGCCGCCTTGTTCACGCCTTTGTGCTCAGCCGTGTGCTCTACTCCACCCCCTACCTCCAGCTCTCTCGCCGTGAAACTGACGCCATGGATGCTCTCATTCGTAGAGCATACAAAGTCGCCCTCCACCTTCCCATAAATACACCTACCGACCGACTCTTACAACTTGGCCTCCACAACACAATCGGGGAACTTGTAGACGCACACCGCCAAGCACAATACCTTCGTCTCACACAAACCGACACTGGCCGGTGCATCCTGCATTCCCTTGGAATCCGGATACCGGCCAACGATCCGACATTACGCCCCATATCAAGACCCTTACACCGCGAACTTCTCATTAAGCCACTTCCCCGTAACATGCACCCCGACCACCACCATAAGCGCCGCAGAGCTCGCGCTGCAGCCCTCCACCGATATTACGGCTCGGAGCCGGACGCCGTATGGGTGGACGCAGCCTGCACGGGCGATGAAGCGGTCGCTGCGGTGGTGGATAACACTCTCTCCCCCATCGGAACACACACACTCCCCCCAGACACCTCTCCCGAAGCTGCAGAGGAAGCTGCCATTGCCCTGGCCATCGTCAACACAGAAGCCCGGTATGTTTTATCAGATTCCAAAACTGCAATCCTAAATTTCGCACGAGGCCGAGTCCACGTTCCTGCTTTTTGCATACTGGACTCGCCCGCCGCGCCCCCGCCCCGTCATGTGGAGCTGATTTGGGTGCCCGCGCACTGCGGGAATCCTGGAAACGAGGCCGCAGACCTCTTAGCCCGAGGTTCTTTAAACCGGGCTCTTGTGGCCTCCGATCCGGGATTCACGAAGGAGCGCGCGCACATTTTCAAGGAGCTGACGCATACCTCCAAGGCGGCGCGCCAGCTGTACCCTCTACCGCACGAATCCCTTAGATATCGACAAGCAACCCTTTGGCGCCAATTACAGACACACACTCTCCCCTCTCCTCTCATTCTTTCTCACTATCACCCACTTTTCCTCACTTCAGCCTGTACTCTCTGTCCGGAACCTCGCGCTTCTGCTCTCCATCTCCTTTCTCATTGCCCGGCGGATCCTCCCCCGCGGGGCCTAGAGCACCTGAAGACTTGGGAGGACTGGGAGACCCTGCTCCGCTCCGGAGACCCGGTCGTGCAGACCATTGCCACTGACCGGGCTGCCAGCGTTATGGACCGGACTAACATAAACGCTTGAGTGCCGTGGGGTCGTGCGGGGGCCCTGGAGCCTGCGTGCTCCAAACTCCCCAGTCTATATAATAAAGTTTTATGATGATGATGATTCCCCTTTGCTATTATTTTGTTCTTGTGTTTCCATATATCTGCTGCCTTCGTTTATCCATACACCAAGGGTAGTTCTTTTACCCAAGTGTTCTTTTACCCGAGGTATTTCCTGGCCCTGTATTGACACTGCCTGTTCATAGTTTGGATTGCATACCATAAAACTTGATTTCATAACGCTAAATTTTAATCCCAAATTATCACATTCCTGTCCACAGATATTAGACAGACGTTGCATACACTTTGCTTGTTAGCACACGCAGTGTCGTCACATGAAACAAACCTGAAGCTGCTGGCCCTACTATTAATTGTGCCCGCCTGTTGGTATGAAGATTAAACCCGAATATGTGATTCCTCTACCGTCCTTCCATCTTTACCATGTACATCGTAAACAGCAGCGGAGATAAAGGGGCGCCCCTGTCTCAGACCCTTGTGATATCAACTTTCTCCTCACTCCTCGCCCCTTCCCATGCAAAAGCAAACCGTATTTCTACGTAAATCTTCAAAAATCTGTATGCAGTCGTTGCCTAAGCCTTCCGCTTCCAGAATATCCACAAAGAGTTGCGGTCTACGTTGTCATCATCATCAGCCTATATTTTATGTCCACATGCAGGATGAAGGCCTCTCCCTGCGATCTCCAATTACCCCTGTCTTGTGCTAGCGTATTCCAACTTGCGCCTGCAAATTTCCTAACTTCATCACCCCATCTGGTTTTCTGCCGACCTCGACTGCGCTTCCCTTCTCTTGGTATCCATTCTGTAACCCTAATGGTCCATCGGTTATCCATCCTACACATTACATGGCCTGCCCAGCTCCATTTCTTCCGCTTAATGTCAACTAGAATATCGGCTATCCCCGTTTGTTCTCTGATCCACACCGCTCTCTTCCTGTCTTTTAACGTTAGTACTAAGATTTTTCGTTCCATTGCTCTTTGTGTGGTCCTTAACTTGTTCTCGAGCTTCTTTGTTAACCTCCAAGTTTCTGCCCCATATGTTAGCACCGGCAGAATGCAATTATTGTACACTTTTCTTTTCAACGACAGTGGTAAGCTCCCAGTAAGTTTTAAACACCGTTAACTCAATGCAACATTCTGACGGACAACGGCGACGCGCCGATATGCTGATTGCAAAATAAACTGCACCACCATAAGTTTAGCAACTGCCTTGCGGAATAGATAGCATTACATTTGCTAAATGTGTTGAGCATCGACAAGATCAAACGACCTACATGACGCTGATTTGCGCACGGCAAGATATGTCAAGGACGGGTGTGCTGGGCCAGGGAAGCTAAGAAACTGCCACAACAAACAAGTGGGAGCTCGGCAGGTAGGTGAATGGCCCCGAAGTCCACGCTGAAACAAATAGAGGAATGCTAGGCGCCGCCACGCCGTTAAAATATCAGGTGAATGTTGAAGACTACGACAGTGACTAACGTAACAGAAAATAATTTTAAGTATGGGGAGACCGCATAAGTCGTCAAGAACGAGTCGAGAGAGCGTCTCGTCATCGTCACTGCCCGATCGCTCAACACCAGACGGCCGTGGCCAGTCGCCTAGCTGAGGCTCATATACCGTGTCTGCTAGCTTGGATTTCTCATAAATAAATGAAATATAGTTTCATTTATTTATTCACTTTCTGCAACTGTAAACTGCAAGCTGCAACTGTAAACCTTGCGCCCACGTTCATCTCCTGCGTGCACACACGTTGAAATCTGGCGCACGCGCATACGAGGAGGGGGAGGCGATAAGAAGGCGAGCGCGGCACGCAGTCGCGTGACTTCACTAGGGACATCTCCGCCTCGCAAATCTAGAGAACCGCACAAGACGAGATCTGGCAACACTGGTGTGTCCCGGTGGGGATTTAGTCGCTCCCGGGTGGGCGGTGGTACAGTAGCCACTGTAGCGGTGGAGAGGTCACGCTTTACTGCGGCTGCGCGGTCACGACTTTACAATTGCTAGTAGGTACAGCGGGGAGACTTCCGCTTAACACGTGTTGTCATGGCAATCGTGGAGCTCCTAGGTGCCTAAAGACATAATCGCTTAGGAACTCTTGAGGCACTGGTCTGCGGGCAGCGCGTCGGCTTCTAGTTACTGAGCGTGGCTCTCTTATCTCCGGGACCGGGCGCAGCGACCTTGCCGAGCGCAGCTCCTACATGCGCAGGGAGCGAATCGTTTAGGGCACGTTGAATGTCTGGCGGTGTATGGCCGCTTTATTATTGTAGCGTTTGTTCTAGTGGCGGAAATAGTTGCAGTAGTGGTGGTGTGGCATGACGGCTTTTGATCTCGGTGAACTGTGGTGGTGTCACTGGTGTAAACAAACGGATACCGCTTGCGTTTGTGCCCCGGTGCCGGGCGCCGACGCGAAGCGGCGGTCGTTGGGGTGTTGCGGAGCGCAGCGTAGCAACACCTCAAATAGAAAAATACTGCTCCAGTCAGGTAGACTGCTCCCTCCCTGGTAGTGAGCTTATATTTGGATCATCAAAACAGTGATGCGTTTATTTAGGAATGCCATCGTTTCTCTCTCTCAGGCGCGAGGACAAGCCGGTTAATTAGAGAGAGAAACGATGACCCAAGCTAGTGGGTCTATATAATTATGGGTCTATACAGAAAATTATATAGACCCAAGCTAATGGGTCTACACAATTCAATTCTTTAATGTCTCCCTTCTTACGGATTAGTAAATGTTGGCATTCTTCCAGCTCTCTGGTACACTTGAAGTTGTGAGGCATTGCATATAAAGGGCCACAATCTTTTCAAGCATATCTCCTCCATCTTTGATTAAATCGACTGTTATTCCATATTCTCCAGCAGTTTTTCCCCTGGTCATGTCTTTCAAGGCCCTTCTAACTTCATCGCTAGCAATAGAAGGGGCCTCTGTATCCAGTTCATCACTATTTCGAATGAAAGTAGCTTGGCTGTTTTGGCTACTGTACAGGTCAGTATAGAATTCTTCCGTTGCTTTTACTATGTCATCAGAATTGCTAATATTACCCTGCTTATCTTTCAGTACATACATCTTGCCTTGTCCTACGCCAAGCTTTCTTCTTACTGATTTCATGCTGCGTCCATATTTTACGGCTTCCTCAATCTTTCCCACGTTATAATTTCGAATATACCTTACTTTCTTCTTGTTGGTCAGTTCCGACAGTTCCGCGAATTCTATCTCATCTCTTGAGCTGGACACTTCCATGTTTTGCCGTTTCTTTATTTGGTCCTTTGTTACTTGGGAGAGCTTACCTACTGGTTGCCTTGGTGCCTTACCTCCCACTTCAATTGCTGCTTCTGAGATCAGCCTAGTTACGATTTCATTCATTACCTCTATGTTGTCTTCATCTTCCTGTTCTAAAGCTGTATATTTGTTTGCGAGCACCAGCCTGAATTCGTCTGCTTTTACTCTTACTGCGTCTAGGTTGTCCTGTTTCCTCTTGACTAAGTTCACTCTTTCTCTCTTCAAATTGAGAGAAATCCTTGAAATCCTAGAGATGGTCACTGCACTTTACCAAACCTAACACTTCTACATCCTGCACTATGCTTGGATCAGCAGAGAGTATGAAATCTATTTCATTCTTTGTTTCTCCATTAGGGCTTTTCCAGGTCCACTTCCTGTTGCTGCGCTTCCTGAAGAAGGTATTCATTATTCGGAGCCTATTCCTTTCCGCAAATTCTACCATCATCTCTCCTCTTGCATTCCTAGAATCGATGCCGTAGTTGCCAATTGCTTGCTCACCAACCTGCTTTTTCCCCACTTTTGCATTGAAGTCGCCCATGACTACAACATACTGAGTTTGCACCTTCCTCATTGCTAATTCAACATCTTCATAAAACTGTTCTATTTCTTCATAAGCGTGACTGGAGGTTGGGGCGTAGGCTTGTACTACCTTCATTTTGTACCTCCTATTCAGCTTTATTACGACTACTACCCTTTCATTAATGCTGTAGAATTCATCAATGTTGCCTGCTGTGTTGTTATGGACTAGAAATCCTACCCCGGATTCTCTCTTATCCGGAAGACCTCTGTAGCAGAGGACGTGGCCGTTAGTCAGCACTGTGTAAGCCTCACCAGTTCTAACCTCACTAAGGCCAATAATATCCCAGGCAATGCCTGATAATTCCCCAAATAGGCCTGCTAAGCTAATGCATGTAGCAAATGCGTATTATCGCTTACTCTTGTGGATCGTCACGAAACATTCAGCTTCGACCATTCGTGCGCTATCGGTGTAGTACCGTCGCTTATTGTGCGTATATAGTGTGCATATATTCAAGTGTGCGCCCATTCCCTTATTCTTGACACGTTGGCGAAAGAGTGGGTTTCCGTCCTGGTTGGGGTAGATGTGTGCAGATACTGTGCGCGAAACTTACTATGACAGGAAGCGGCGCTACTCCCGTTATCATTGCTTAACGAGCGCTACTCACTCTTAACGACGTACCGGGGCTGAAGCCCTTCTTTTGAAGGTTAACGATACAACGCTGGCGGATGAGCAAATTTGTGTATCCTCGAGGAAAACCGTACATCTCGAAGTGCCAGAAACACGTATGGACAGTTGCAGCAGTGGTCCACGAACTTCGCCCCACATATTCGTTCTATTCCCTAATACACCAGTCAGAATTATTCAGTCAACTACTGCACACGTCTTCAATCGACATGATTAAAACCAGCATGAATGGAGCAAAGCGCGTTAGCGAAAACTCAGTTGCATTTCCGACAGCTGATGACCCATAAGCAAGGTAGAAGCGGTAATGCTTTCGTATTCGGACGCGGTCGCTGAGGAGACGTATGGCGCGCCTCCGTAAGCGCCATCTCATTTCTCTAGAACAAACTGCTCCGCGAAAAGGGTCAATACAGGGACACTAGTTCACTCCAGCGTTTCAACAGCTAGTTTTCGCGGTCATCGAGTGAGATGCGCTCAGTTTGCTTGTGCGTGCGTGACACCATGCTTGTTAATTTAGTTAGTGTACCTATGTTAAGTTTATACAAACGGTAAAACTACTCTCCTTACTTTGTATAGCTGTCCACTAATTTGCTATCGCAATCGATGCTTCGACTTTCGGGCGAAATTGCGACTTTTTCTCTTTCTCCGACACGCTTGCCGGAAACGCTCGGCGCTAGCGGCCGGCGTCTCACCGCCGTTGACGGATGCGGCGTTCTGTTCGGTGTCACCACGCGGCAACACTGCCTTACTGCACGCTTTCCACGCTTGCGCCGTGGCCCCGACGCTTTGAAGCCCAGGCGGTCATCGTATTCGCCATCGTGTTGGAGTCTCCCATCACAAGCAAGCTATGGACAATGTGTCCTTTCGAGTACATATGCCCTTCTTCCGGCGCTATTACACGAAATTTTCCGTCACGCGTAAAAACCAAAGAAAGAAAAGTTGTTCCGAATTAAGGGGGTGCCTTAGGAAAAACGAGGGGGGGGGGGGGTGTACAACCCCCCCCCCCCCCTAGGGGTTGTGTAGGGAAATCACTGATTAAGTGTAGTGACGTCACTCCCTGCTTCGTATGCTGCAGTTGCCGCTTCCCGGCAACTGCAGCTTATGCAACAGTTATCTTTACAGGGAAACGCTATGCGCGAAGGCGAGCTTTGATTTTTTTTGTTCTTTCCCCTGCACAGCCGGCGCCGCCGCAGAGTGCGCGGAGACGAGCGCCATTTGGTGGTGCTGCAAGGAACCCAGCGGCGCGTGCCTTCCGCTGTAATTGGTTGACTTTTCTGTCTACGGAGACGAATAAATCCCAGGATCTTAGTCACATACAGCTTCACTATAACGAAATCTCGGAGGCCATGTTCGGCCGATGCGCAGGGGTGGAGTCAAGGCGAAGTAACGTCGGTCGCCCTGGCAACAGGAATGCGACCGGCGCGGCCGCTCTGGCCAAGGTATATGTACGCATGGTAGCGAAGGTGCTATAGAAGCCCATACGTCATGAAATGGCGTCTTGCGGAGGCACGGCAACGCCATCTACATTTCGTGGAGCCAACTTCTCGGCGTAAAAAAAAAAACCAACATTAGCATACGAGGCTTGTTGCGCCAAGTAGACTACGGCGCCAGCTCACATGACGTCGCTATGGCATCTCATATACTGAGCACGCAATTCAAATGAAGCATAGTAAGTGATAACATTCGCCACAACATCGCGTCACAATCGAACCTGGGGCCGTATTCTGAAACGTT
The DNA here is from genome assembly GCF_013339745.2 of Dermacentor silvarum. NCBI lineage: Eukaryota > Metazoa > Arthropoda > Arachnida > Ixodida > Ixodidae > Dermacentor > Dermacentor silvarum. The sequence goes on along the minus strand of NC_051154.1, from coordinate 42,469 downwards.
CCACTTCGGCGATATTTCTCGTTTTGCTTTCAGGCGCGCGCTGATTGAGCAAAATTGAATGACGTCGGGCTCAACCAGCTAATCAGCTCATCCAATTTTGCTAAAACAGCCAATCAGCGCGCACCTGAAAGCCAAAAGCGAAATATCGCCGAAGTGGAACGTTTCAGAATACGTCCCCTGAATGCACCCATCTATATTTAAGATCTCATTCTATAACCGCACGCATTACAATGGTGAGCCTTGAGAGTTTTGCGTGAATTCAGAGCAATGGGTTCACCCAGATTTTGAACGAAGTAGCGTATCCATGTTTCCTTAGTACCAACACACATCTGTTATTTTCGTGTTGATAAAGTCAACATTACACCGAAATAATTCACAAAAACCACACTTTAATCTCTACTAATACAGCACACATTCCACCTGTAGTCTTTCTCTACACAAATATAGTGAAGAAACATGCATAGTGAAAAGGCAGTTCAAAAATAAAGTTATTGATCAAGTCTTGTAAGGTTAACACTATATATATAACCATTACTTTTTATAGCTACGCATAAGAGAGTTTTGACATTACAGTGTTAAATATGGTAATACAATCTCGGCACGCATCGCCACGAGCAAACTTCAGAAAGTCTGCACAGTTTCGTATTCATAATTATTCGTGGATGGAAGCAAACAGCCTGTGACTTCACATTTTCCTATTCTAATGAAATTGTGTGCACTTTTTCAAATGTTTCCATTGGAGACGTACTGGATGCATAACTTTCAACAACTAGTGTTTTAGTGCTTTGCCCCGCGAAATGTAGTCGCACTTCAATTGCACAACCATAATTTATGTCGCTGCTCACTGGCTTGGAACCACATTTCAGCCTCGCCTTCGCAACATCAGCCAATGTCTGGCTGCTACCGGCGCGCCGGGGTCTCCAGGCTGGCTCTACGCGGCGGCTCGATTGCTCGCATCTGCCGTGGCGCGAAAAGTGGTTCACACCATTCGAAATTTAACACTTTGCAAGCTAATAGACTTTGGCCAAGACTTGAAAAATTCGTATCATCCCGAAATTCGTATCAGGTGTGATCGTATCACCGAGATCCTACTGAAGGCTATTTATGCAGTGCCACTCACAGGTAGAAACGAAATGATCGAGACAAGCTCTTTCTTACTTACTGCGCTTGCCACCTTTGTTAGCCTCGGCCAAGACAGTGCAAAGTATATAGAAGGTGCGCTCGTGTGCGAGAGCTGGAAGAGTTCTGGAGCAGCATTGCGAAGAGGAATGTCGAGGACTGTCCGTTTTTATTTCTCCCCCATAGCACTAACTACAAATAGCAATTGGGAGCATGCATTTTTTTAATGGTTGGCCTGAGCATACACTTTTTTGTGGTATACATAATCATATTATCAACAATGACTTACCTTTAGACGCAACAGCAAAGACTGACAAACAACACATTGTATTGAGATCAGCGACTTCACTAGCTGTTGCCAGTTTCACCTACTTTAGTAACTTTACCTCTATAAACTAGTTCAAAGCAAGTAACACTCTTGAGTCCTTACACCATTGCATCAGAAAACTTCAAAAGAAAGGTTTGAAGAAAGACAAGCGAAAATGTTTCATAAACAGACTTGATTTTTTTCTTAAAACTTGACGGAAAACTTAAGAGAGTTGGCAGGTATGCATATGACAAACTTCAGGACAAAGTGCCAACAGGGGACATAGAAAAGCAGACAAACAGTGGCGCCAAGTCTCCCGTTTGTTGGCACTTTGTTTTGGAGTTAGTGTATACCGACATGCCCAGGTTTTGGTTCTTTAATAGTTCAATAAACTAACTTCTAAATGATTTGTATTGAATATAAACCAGCTCAGTTCTAGTTTATGAAGGTCTGAAAAATTTCTGCTGAATAGAATGAAGTTTTAATCTTTTTTTTTTTGTTTCTCTGAAACTATAATGAATTGGTGACGTGCTGTTACACTGAATACCAGTGAGGTTCTCAGTTTAATAGGGGACCTGAGTTGTGTGGCAATCTTATTTATTGCACGAAGTTTTTCTTTCGAGTTCTTAAAATACAGAAGTGCTGACCCATCATAAGGGCAATCTGCGCGATAGACGAAATGACTGCGCATCACATGATTCAATCACCGCTCCGTTCGTATCCGGCGCTGACGGTAAAGAGCAAGCGCCGTCCGGGCTGTTTGATTGACAGGTTCGGCATGATTTGCCACCAGTAAAATATTCTGAAGTCTGGAGGGTCATGGCGAATTCACGCGACAATCAGGCGCACACATGTCACATTGTGCAGGTCTCTACACCAAATATATTGAATATTCGAAAAGTCAAATAGTAGATATTCAATTCGGTTATATTCAAGCAGTGATCCATGCCATTCCGGAGCAGCTTTTGGAGCAGCCAAAAATGCATTTCAGAGCAGTAAAATGGACTTTCAGAGCAGGTTTATGAAAACGGTTGCAAACTATATTAAGCGGAATCTCGATGATATGAATCTCACGGGGTCACGAAAAAAATCGTATTAGCCGAAATTCGTATCATCGAAACAAAGTTAAAGCTAGCAAAATTAAAGAGTCGAGCGGTGAACTCACTCAGGCACACGTACGTAAAAAGCATTTACAGTATAGACCACTTATAACGTAACCGTTTATAGTGCAGAACTGGCTACAACACGGCCTTTTCCGACTCCCGTTTACCCTCCCATAGAACTCCATGTATACCCATACCGCTTAAGTGCAGCCGCGTGAGACGAAATTGCGGCTTCCGCGGGAAAATATCGCCGACAAGGGCGGTAGCGAGCACGAGGTGCGCCCACCGATGGGAGAGGAGATCAACGAGGGCGATGCGGAGGAGGAGTATGAGACGTGGAGCACGAGTCCAAGGGCGATGAAGTCGTCACCGCGCGCCGTATGTGCGAGTGAAAGCGCGCGGGTGACGCGCGCCTTCACGGACAGCGAACGCACAGCGGAGAGCAAACGCGGCTTCCGTTGCGCGAAAGGCCGTGGGGGTATGGAAGGGAGGGAGGGAGGGGGGGCGACGCTGTGCTGCGGCGCCAAATGCTTGCAACCGAGCGCAAGGGCAACTGGCGACGCAATCTCCCCACGCGAAAGGAGCAAAGCGGGAAGGTAGCGCGAGAGGGAGGGAGTGGGGGGTGGGGGGGGTGAGGGGGCGGCTCCTACTCTGCCAACAAATGCGTTCTTGTACTTTGCGCCTGTGCCGGCTGTCGGTGTTGTCGCCCGCACCGTATCTTGAAAGCGATCTCCACACGGCTCTGACCTTTGTATGCACTGTGCTTACGACGCTCAGGCTCAGTTTCCGTTGAAGCGATAGACCGCACGAACCTTCGCTTGCTGCGGCGGCCGCGCGTGTGGAAGCGCGCGGCCGCCGCAGCGAGCGAAGACACAAAAAGAAAAGCACAAAAGCAACAAAAGCGCCACCGCTTCAAACTCCTCGCGCCCAGTCGCGGCTTCCGCGCTGCCCGGCGCCGCGTCCGCGCCAAAAGAGAAAACGCGCGTGACTGCGCGCTGTTCTCTTTCGCGGCCGTCGGTGGGGCGGCGTTTATTCGTATCAACCGACGCGGGTCGAAAATCAATTCGTAACAACCATTCTCTAGCACGCTGCAATGTAATGGGGCTCGGCCGGGACCGCAGAAAAATTCGTATCATCCGGAAATTCGTATTAGCCGTGATCATATCATCGAGATTCCACTGTATATGGGGCTTTTACAGCGGGCAATGTATGTGAAAGTAAGTGGTCACTGGTTCATATATTCAATTCAAACACTAAAAATGACCCCACCCCCCCTTCATCGCGGTCCTTACTGTGGACTGCGACGAAGCGGTGGTGTAAAAAGCACTTCAGTGGCTTAAAGCATGGAAGCCCTTGGACGTGCTAAATGCAGAATTCAGAAATGTTTTAAAAACTTTCAGCGTGATCTTGCTCCCGTAAATATTGGGGGCAAGCTCCATCACTGGAAAAACTGGTGCCTCCGTTGGCGTGATGCGATATGAGGGATCACGTGGACACAGCGGCCGCGTTGGCTGCTTTGGAAGCGCCGAAGCGAGCTGAAAACGAAAGTTTAAAGTTCTGTGCTCTGGTTCTGCTTAAGTGGAGAACTTTGCCACTTCGGGTGTCTGCTTGACAACACTTGAAAGCACTATTATAGGTAGTGGCTGCCTTTGAAGGCGTCAAACATGGTTGGCTACTGCTCGGTACCGCAGTGCCGGTTGTACGCAACGGAGCCCCAATTTCAGCCTTCACACGTACCCGCAGGACAAGAAGCTGCATGAAGCTTGGATTGCGAAACTTAGAACTGGTAAGCAGCCATTGACTACAACCCAGGTGTATTGAATATAGACAGCAACCCACGGAAGAAACAAGCAGTACGATCCAGGCTTAATTGGAGAGGCTTGACTCGGTCCACCGCGGAGCCAAGCCATGCCACTTTAGATGGTACCATAAAACGGCGCTTGAGCCTTGTTTTTGAAAGCCCGAGCAACCCTTTCAGCGCAGATTGGGCAACGATTTCTGATATGTCACTGAAATGTACTAGAGTTCGTCTCTCGGTGCAGTTCGGTGCAATTAGCGCAGCGGCAGCATCACTGTTCAAGTATTCGCACACCCCCAGTGATGCAGTTGTACAGGTACCATGACTGGGTGCAACTGTGCTTGGCACTGGGTGCCATAAGCTACTGAGCAGCTGCCACAGTACCAGGTGACAAAAAATAAATCATGAAGTTGTAATAAAGTAGTTCAGTTTATATACAAACAAATGCAACAAATAAAGACAAGTAACCATGCAAGCATCAACACAATTCTAAATACAGCTTCAACTAAATGATGTTATTACTGTCAAGTTAAAAATATTTAAAATGTATCATGGTTACTTACACATTTCCAAACTATGAAGCAACTATAAGGCAGCAATAAACAAATTGAAGCACAATCAATAATTAGCATTATTTAGAAACATCATGCATGCACTAGCATATGTCCATCCCTATGTGTTGTCTAGGTTCTCTTCAAATGTAGTAAAACAATTAAAATCTATATTTATTTATTTTATTTATTTAAAAAGGTTAAAGTGCAGCCAGTAGTAAAAAATAAAAAAATAAACTGATTTTTTTCGTCTTTCACCAAAGATTACAAAAATTTAAAAAAAAAGGCACAAGAGGGACTAAAGTGCCACTTGATGCTACCTTACTATGGTTAAGTCAGTTCAAGAGGGGAAGCAAAAGGACCAAGTGGCTGTCAACCACATATACAATATTTTGACAAGGAAATCAAGTTAAAAAAATTCTACTGAGCATTTTTCTTACAAAGATTTCAACATTTTCCAACGAGAATAATATGAAAAGAGAAAGTACTGCAATAGAAAAAGTAAAAAGCCATCAGATAACATATTTACCCTTATGTGGCACACAGGAGCGAAAAAATTGAATGGCAAGTTAAATGGATATAAACACAAACATTACACCAGCATTCCCCAGTGAGTACCATTCATTGAATGTTCTGTTAGAGGTTGTCAATACAAAAATGTATAAGCAGGAAGTGCCAGTTACCACTGGCCACAGCCTTGTGTTACATTGAGACAAGCCTCTAAAGATGTGAACAGTGCTGCATCATAAAACCATATAGTGAATTATGTTTGGCGAGGGTAGCCGCTTTATAATGCTCCTACTTCTCCAATGAAATTCAGCAGTACTAACATAAACAATCAGTCTCCAAATAGCCAAAATAGCTCACTGATCTTTTGCTGCGCCAATATTTCCACCAAAGCAGCAGAAATGCCTAGCACAGTAAACACAGAAAAGTAGTGAAATGGTACATCAGTCTAACGCTGCTGAAATAACATGGTGCATAAAATGTCACACAAGCATATCTCAATGAATTTAGTGTGTGAAATATCAAATTTTGAATGTTATTCAATTCTAACCACAATTTGAGAATTAGGACATCTGCAAGCATTGCGAACTGTTCACTGAACATGTAAGAAGAACCCAATCTTGTAAGCTAGGTTCTTCACAATGCATCATCCATTAATATTTGCAGAAATAACACAATGCTGGCCAGATTTCAAGTAAAGACAAATTGTCATGCAGGTGCCACCTGAAATACTGTCACAGTAACTGCACCATCAATAAACCAACTTTACGTAAATTGAGGTAAGGTAAAAGCAAAGAAGACTACCTTTCAGGAGAGCAAAATAAAAAGCTTATAATATATACACCCTTGACTATGCAAGACAAACACACTTTTATGTTACATGCAAATTGAACTGAATCTTTTCAGAACCAGCAGAAGCATACCAGCTGTAGGATTTCCCCTTTGTTATCGCAGCCTGGCATCATGGCATTTCCCATAAAACTACACATAATATGACACATGGTATTATACCAAGATTCTTAAAACAGCACCAAGAGGCCTCTCAAGGAGGCATGTCAAGTGTTGGCCAAAGCTGACTTTGCACATGACAAACATTTGGTGGCATACAGTGCAGTCAACTGTTAAAGGATACATTGCCATGATTGACACATTTACACTTCAGTTGTGGGTGCTGCCAGAAGCAGCGCAAAATGCATTTAGGAGGCTCACAGCCACTTACCACAAGTACTCTGCTGCAAAGTGAAGCCCCTCCAATCAAGCAACTGAGGAAAATTTGATGACAAAGTGCTTGTGTGTTCCCTTTAACAGTAGATCGCACTATTATTGAAATCCTTTCTTCTTTAAACATTAAAAATCACTTTCTTCAACCACTTACATAACACAGTTATGAATGAGTTTGTGGACAAAAGACAAATCACACAATGGCAAAAGAAGTAACTTTTGCAACTATATAATCCACACAAAAATGAACGAGTAGCAGCATTAGTATCTTGTATTTAGCACACTGTAAGCAGGATACCATATGTCAAGATGTGCTGCTCCTGATGCAAACTAAAATTCCACTTTATCTACGAATACACAATGGTGACATTTGTTCTTGTGGTGCTTAAATATTTTAGCTCTCTAACACACTAAGGGGAGATGTGTCTCAGAGATCTACTTTCGTCAATTTTGATGGAATAAATAGGATGGAATTTATGCACAATATAAAGCTTTATTATCCTATTTTCAAATGTAATTTCAGTTTCTCAATATCTTATCTCGCTTTTCTTGTGCAAGGTTTGGGCTTCAAACCAGGCCCACGAAAGTGTTATAAAACAGCCTATATTACTCCTTACAAACATAATTGCAAATAAGCTGAAAAGCTATTCGTCTAGATTTATTATTTAGAGATATTTTTTAATATCAACTTTAGTTATTTAGAACTAATCGGTTTCCTAAAACCCATATGACCAAATTGCTGCAAATTACAATAAAGCCTAAATACTTGCATTTTACACATAGTTGTAGATGTGCAAGCAAAATATGGCTGAGATTGAGTAAATCAAGTACAAGAATTTTTGTCCACAAGTAATAAAAACAGCATCAGATTGAAAGAGAAAAACGCAGTGAAACAACTTTTGTTTCTGTTTTCTAATAAGAAAGCCCATGTGAGTTAGTAAAATATAGTGAAAGAACTGCGTAAATCATGCACGACTGCATGCTTACAGGACAGTGCATGCAGCTAATAAAAGCTAAACGCAGGATAAATCCTTATCTTCTGTAAGATGAAAACAGCATGAACATAAAATCAGGAGTGAGAGGGACGCAAAAGACTCTAATGTCAACTACAAAATCTTGAAGCCAGATTAGCACGATCATCCACACACAACCAAAATGTTTTCAGGTTTTAAAGCCACCTGAAAAAGCATAACAAATTGTAATAACAGTTACAGTCATGCCTTGCTTTATAAAAAAACTGTCATATTTAACTTAATAGATACTTCAAACATATCTTGCAAATATTCAGTAAACGTTAGCAGTTTTTTTTTTTCCAGGTCTACCATGTGATTCATTTCAGACAAAAAAAAGTAAATGCAAATGGCACCTGCAAACCAGTAATGCAGCAGCAAATTATGATATAGCATGCAATAAGCAAGCCTTCTCTAGAATACTATTGCTAAAATCAATGCTGGCACCTGCATGATGAGCACACACAATGTACAAGCTTGTAGACAGTGACAGCATGCACTGTGGCAGGTTGTAGGAGAGCTGACTAAGGACCAGGAAAGCACTTCAGTTGGCCAGATTGCATGCAGGTGGCAACATGATCAGGAAGCAGTAAAAGTGCCCAAATATCAGTTGTTTCCCATGCCTGCCCAGGTACGCAAGCTCTTCAAAACACTTGTCAGGCCAGAGCACCAGTTCTGCCTTTCCTCCCTTGTGTCAGCAGAAAGCAGGTGGTCCTTGCCATTTATGTGCAAAACTATTGTGTGAGGTCGTGCACATACATCACGTGATGCTAGACGTGCCTCTGGACTGGTGCACTGGCTCAACTCCAATCGACCTACTGGTTCCTGCATCACAGAACCGCAGAGACAATAAGGAAAACAGAAAATTAAAACTGCCATGTAATGCTATCATAATAGCACAAAACAATTTGTTATCCTCCCGGTGTAAATATGCGACTTGAAGAGGAGGCTTTTAATACATCACAAGTAAAGAAACAAAACCTGGAAGGTAACGTTCCTCATTCAATTCATATGGAACTGACTTAATATGCGACTGACTTAATATTGCATTTTAATAAAGTCATACAAAGAAAAGAGATAATGAAAATAAGGTCATGCACACAAAAACCTTTTTCAATGCATTGAATTTAAAAAATTTTTGGCAATGCCCTCTAAATGGTACCGCACTTATTTAAGAAAATGCTGACTGCTAACATTTTTCAAAGGTATGCAGTCATTGATAATGTAAACAGAATCAGCTCTGCTTCACACACCATCTCATATGCTGTTTGCAGCCTTGCCGAACATAAGGTTTCCTTAAGTTTCCTTACCTAATTACCAAGTTGCACATTTGTGTGCTGTGTTTCTCTGTATTGCTAGTTGGGTGGAATGCTGAGTATATTACACTGCATATCTGGGGCCGTACTTTCAAAGAAAAATTTTTTTCAGCGCTATTTTTTATTTCTTATAGTCTGTCCTGTCAAATAGCCAATAGTGGAAATATGGCTTCATTTGAGCCAATCGTGAAGGAAATTGGGTTATTACAAAATACAGCCCAAGGATGTGATTTTCTATGCGTGACAAACTCTTTTTTGTAGGGGGTAATGAAAACACAACTAACACTTCACAAAAATTCTTGCACTGAATTTTTTTTTCCTTTTGGTGAAACATTAAAAACAGTCCCAGCTGCAACACCATCTATAAGAAGAAACCAATATCCTTACTAAGCAAGTTTCAGTGACGCCATATAGTGAACATTTCCGGATCAAGAATGTTGCTTGATAACGAGAAAAGCCATTTTCTGCCATGACCAGAATGCTTATGATGAGGTGGCTACATAGCTGTGACAAGTAAGAAAAGCAAAGTATTGACACACATAGGTACAAATGCTTGCTACCTCTGCTTGTGTTTGTGAACCTTAACTGTACGACAGTAGACTTCCAATAATTTGACTTTTTTTTTTCTTCTTATAAAATCAGGTCCGCATTAAATTTGGGTGCACATTGTTTTTATACTATGAACTCATAAAAAACTGCATGCACGTTATATTCAAAGGCACGTTAGAATTGGGTAGATACATTGTTTTTCTACTATGGACTCATAAAAAACTGCATGCATGTTAGATTCAAAGGTGCGTTAGCGTTATACACCTGTTACACGGCAAATCTAATGTCATTTCCAACAAATGACATTAGCTCATAATGTCACTCGTTTGCTGTCACACGGGAAAATTTAATGACATTTTCAATCGAATGAGTTCGCCAAACTTGTCTTGGAACCTAATGTGTACCCTCGACAACAGGAGCCTACCGATCAACTTCACAAACAGTGCATGCTGTTTTATTGTTTAACAAAAAATAACTATTGGTCTGTGAATTTTATTACATAATTATTACTTTAATGACGTTTAAGTGCATCACAATGCATAATTACTGAAAGCTACTCTCAATCCAGTGACTAGACGGCCGTCGTTGGCCTTGACTGTGGCATTCGTGTTTGTTCGCACCAGCCGCGGCCGCTCCAGGTTAAGCTGCCGTTCCTCGTTGCCATGTTTGGCCCGCATGCACATTAGAGTAGCGATGACATGCAACTGCCACTCTCATTCCTCTTCAGCAGAGGTAGTGGTCACGCCAGTCATGCTTTCCGCCTTGTTGATTACCTGATTACCTGACCTGAGCTTGACTCGACTTGGTTGCGAGTGTCGATGAGTTAGTGATCCAAAAGCACGGCATGAAAGGGAGGGTCACTTATTCCAATAGATTTTAGCATATTATAAAATGATCACTGGAAAAAAATGTGATGCTATTTTTGCCCCTTTATTTTACTATCGTCATTGTCATCAATTTCAAATGACATTAGTTTTCGCCGTGTGACAACGCGTGGTAATAATGACATTAAACCTGAACGAATGTAATTAGTTGGAAACGACATTAGATCTGCCGTGCGACAGGGGAATTAAAATTGGGTAGATACTGCCAAATGCAGCAGCAGTGTGTTTGGAATTTTTTTCTGCCTCTGCCTTTATTATTGATATGGCAAATAATGACCATAGGTTAGTGAGGTCTAGGATTTCTCTCAATTTGAAGAAAGAAAGAGTAAAATTATCCGGCGTGGTTGCTTAGTGGCTATGGTGTTGGGCTGCTAAGCACGACGTCGCGGGATCGAATATCGGCCACGGCAGCCGCGTTTCGATGGGGGCGAAATGCGAAAACACCAGTGTACTTAGATTTAGGTGCACATTAAAGAACCCCAGGTGGTCCAAAATTTCCAGAGTCCCCCACTACGGCGAGCCTCATAATCAGATCGTGGTTCTGGCACGTAAAACCCCATAATTTAACTTTTAATTTTAATTTTAAGAAAGAGTCAAATTAGTCAAGAAGAAACAGGCGCACCTAGACACAGTAAGGGCAAAAGCAGACCAATTCAGGCTGGTGCTCACAAACAAATATGCAACTTTAGAACAGAAAGATGAAGATAAGATAGAGGCAATGAATGAAACCGTAACTAGGCTAATTTCAGAAGCAGCAATTGAAGTGGGAGGTCGGGCACCAAGGCAAACAGTAGGTAAGCTCTCTCAAGCAACAAAGGACCTAATAAAGAAACGACAAAGCATGAAAATGTCCAACACAAGAGACCAGATAGAACTCGCTGAACTGTCAGAACTGATCAACAAGAAAATAAGGGATATTCGAACGCGGGAAAGATTGAGGAACCAGTAAAATAAACTTGGCATAGGACAAGGCAAGGTGTATGCACTGAAAGATAAGCAGGGTAATATCATCAGCAATTTCGATGATATAGTAAAAGCAGTGGAAGAATTCTATACCAACCTTTACAGTACTCAGAGCAGCCATGCTACCTTCATTCGAAGTAGTGATGAACAAGTTACAGAGGCTCCTTCTATAACTAGCGATCAAGTTAGAAGGGCCTGTTAGATGACCCAAGGAAAAGCGGCATGAGAAGATGGAATAACAGTCGATTTATTCAAGGAAGGAGGAGATATACTTGAAATACTTGCGGCCTTTTATACGCAATGCCTCACAACCTCAAGTGTACCAGAGAACTGGAAGAATGCCAACATTATACTGATCCATAAACTGTTAAAGAATTGAAGAATTATAGGCCTATTAGCTTGCTGTCAGTATTGTATAAAATACTCACCAAGATTTCCAATAAAATCAGGGTAACACTTGACTTCAGTCAACCAAGAGAACAGGCTGGCTTCAGGAAGGGATATTTTACGATCGATCACATCCATGTCATCAATCAGGTATCATTGAGAAATCTGCAGAGTACAATCAACCTCTCTATATGGCTTTCATAGGTTATGAAAAGGCATTCGATTAAGTAGAGATACCAGCAGTCATAAAGGCATTGCGTATTCAAGGAGTACAGAAGGCATACCTGAATATCTTGGCAAATATCTACAAAGATTCCACATCTACCTTGGTTCTGCACAAGAAAAGTAGAAAGTTACCTATCAAGAAAGGGGACAGGCAAGAAGACACAATCTCTCCAATGCTATTCACTGCATGCTTAAAGAAGTATTCAAGCTATTAGACTGGAAAAGCTTAGGAGTGAGGATCAACGAAGAATATCTCAGCAAGGTTCAGTTTGCAGATGACACTGTCCTGCTAAGCAACAATGGGGACCAATTACAACCAATGATTGAGGACCTTAACTGAGAAAGTATAAGAGTGGGGTTGAAGATGAATATGCAGAAGACAAAGATAATGTTCAATAGCCTGGTAAGGGAACAAGAATTCAGAATTGCCAGTCAGCCTCTACAGTCTGTAAAACAGTATGTTTACCTAGGTCAATTACTCACAGGGGACCCTGATCATGAGAAGGAAATTTACAGAAGAATAAAATTGCGTTGAAGTGCATATGGCAGGCATTGCCAAATACTGACTGGGAGCTTACCACTGTCGTTGAAACGAAAAGTGTACAATCACTGTATTCTACCAGTGCTAACATAGCGGCAGAAACTTGGAAGTTAACAAATACGCTCAAGAGCAAGTTAAGGACAGCACAAAAAGCAGTGGAATGAAAAATGTTAGGCGTAATGTCAAGAGACAGGAAGAGAGTGGTGTGAATCAGAGAGCAAACAATGATAGCCAATATTCTAATTGACATTCACTTATTTATGTGGGTGTAAGTTCACTATGTCTGGAATTACATGCAGTGAATGATACTCTGTTTTTCTGTACAAAAGTGGTGTTACCCTACTGCCAAACAGCTGCAGGACCTTTGTCAGGAGACCAGTAACCTCTTGTCCTGACTCACGGGCAATCCTATGTACTATTGTCCAAAAAATTTTTTTTTTAAATTGGGAGAGTGTGTTCAGCTACAAAGAATTTCAAACCTTCTTGTGTTGCACAACTTTTCTTGGTGAGAAAAGCAAATAAAGATAGCTTTATGAGAAGTTGTTATGATAGTTATGATAGTTATGAGAACACTGTAAATCTTAGAGATAAGAGTCGTGCACACATAGTTTTCAAGATGCAAGATGTTGACAAAAGTGCTACAGCTCCTATGCCGACATCACAAGCAGGAAGCACAGGGTGGCCAGCAGTTCTAGGGCATGAACTGCAAGTACGCAAACCAATCTTTAAAATTACCCAAGTTATGGAAAATCTATACAGTCAAACCTCGTTAATTCGGATCTCAAGGGAGTAAAAAAAATGTCCGAATTATCCGAATGCCGAATTATCGAATGGACAACAAAATATGCATATGAACAAGGCTTTTATTCCATACCTTCACTTCGTAAAGAAGTCCGTGATGGTTGTTTGTTTTTTCGTCGAAAGCTGGGCGGCAAGGTCGACTTTTCGCACATGCGCCAACCCGTCCAGTGCAAGCGTGCCGCGACGTGCGCCGAGGCGCGCGCCGCGTCTCTTTCGGCTCACGTCGCGGCGTGCCAAGACGCGCGCGCCGTGAAAGCAGCCGCGAAACGGGTTTTTCTAGCCGCAGAAGGGATCGCTCCAGGACCGATTTCTTGCGGTTTGCCGCGTGCCGCGCATGAAGGAGACCAATGAGAGCAGTCCGCTTCCCTGACGTGCGCGCGGGAAACTGGTGTCATGCGGACCCGCCCGACCGCTCGTTTCTAGTCCGACGTTATCGGCGCGCAGGTCAGCATCGTTCGCGGCCAGCCACGCTGCGCCAGCCGAAACGCCATCTCTTCCGACGCGCGCGCGTCGGCTGTTATCTTCGGAGCATGCGCAATATGATCACAAGCCCGCGCGCCGCTTTGAAGGGCTGTCTGCGACCATCGGCGAAGTGGAGTGGGCGCCTTTATTTCTTCGCGCTAAATGCATTGTGGGTTGGCGCATTCTGCGCGACCAACGCGCGAATGGGTCAGGAGCCGTGCCCATCGGGCCGCGTCGGAAGCCGCCGGTTACGTTGAGAGGTTCGTTTCCGCCAACGTGACGTAGCGTGCACGCTCGCGTTACGTCTGACTATAAACGGCCCTGAACAAACGCTACAGCGCGGCCGGCGTGGCCCAGACACCGCCAGATATTCAACGCGCCCTAAACGATTCGCTCCCTACGCACGTAGGAGCTGCGCTCGGCAAGGTCACTGCGCCCGGTCCCGGAGATAAGAGAGCCACGCTCAGCGGAGACCAGTGCCTCAAAAGTCCCTAAGCGATTATGTCCCTAGGCACCTAAGAGCTCCACGATTGCCATGACAACGCGGTTAGTTCGAGAAGGGGGGCAACGTTGAGGGGGGGAAGAGTCTAGTCTGTCACGTGATTGCCGCAGCGGCGCGCCGCCGGTTGGTGTGGCCGCCCTGCCGCAGCTGCGTTTTGGCCGCCGGCGGCGCGCCGCGCGCGTTTTGCGGCTAGTGTGTACGTGCCAGTACTGATTTCTGCGCTCCAAAACTCCAAAAACTCACTTCAGCGCCGGTATTGGCCTGTCTCCAGTCCGAATTAAGCGGTGCACGCGTAATTTCGTGCCGATTTAACGAGAGTTCGCTGCCATAGACATATGTACATTTTTGAAGGGAGGGAATTAGCAGGCCGAATTATCCGAATTTCCGAATTAACGGGGGCCGAATTAACGAGCTTTCACTGTACAACCATCAGTTGTGCAGTCTGGAACACATTGCCTAAATGTCCATGGGAATTTATGACACACTTTATTCATATCCATACGCTTGAAAAAATCTACAATGTTGCTCTTTTAATGGCTAGCACATTCTTTGGTTGAATGAAATAGATAAGTTGCCTTTCCATAATTGTGGAATATTTGAATTTGTGCCATTAGCAGGGTACTGTCTGCTAATGTAAGCATACTTCACTCTATCAAATTCTAAGTACTCTCTTAATTTTAAAGCTTTTTTTTTTTTTCTTGGGGGAGGAGGGGTGAGTGGTGGCTTAACTGCAAGTTAATATAGTAAGTTTCAACAGCTCCCTGTAAGGTGCATGATATTGCAGGAGGAAGAACCGTTAATGCCACACTTGCCTTGCTGCCTTCATCTTCAGGGTAGCGCCAGTAGGACAGTCTGTTCTCAGCAAGCACACACCAACGCCTGTGCCAGGCACCAAATCCTCCGACTTCTTCAAACATGGACTAAAAAAAGTTGGTACATGTTACAATTAGTGAAGTTGTTACAGCATTGCAACAGTAGACTTGATTTAAAAACAGAAAAAAGTTGGAACAAATTGACTTGGGCGATTTGGTTCATCTTGAAGGTATATATTGAAACAGCGTGATGGGACGAGTACAAGAAAACAACCACAACAGGTCCCATCCGCTGTTTCAATACATCTTCAAGAAATAAGCGAGTGATTTTTGTTTCCATGGCTTAAACAAGCTTGGGATAAATGGAACATTAGTTTTATTAAAAAGCGTTGAGCAGTTTAATTTTACTACAGTGAAAAAGATGTACTTCAAATATCACAGCTTCTTTTGCATAAAGTATGTATTCATGCATAAAAGGTTTTACAAGAATTCTGCACAGCCCTTGCATCCAATATAGTTCTGCTGACTTTCACCTACATGTCTTGCCGTCTGGCCTGAAACAGTAATACAGACTGGAACAGTAATATATGTGTCATCCTCACTAGAATCATGGTCATTGCCACCAACTTCTGTGTTAATGTCTTCAATGGTTTTTTCAGATCATGTAACAAGGGAATCTGCCGAAGACTCATATTCCTGCAGCATGAAGGAAGCAGTAGAGGCAAACCAACTATCTTTCCATTTCGGTAGAGCTAACTTCCTCAAGAATCGCTTCTTGCCTAGTGACGCGTCAATGGTGAAAATACTGTTGCAACTTTGGATCGTTAATTTGCCTCAACATGCCTCCAACTGCCCAAAGGAGTAGACTTTTTCGACTATTTAGGATAAATAATTAACATGGTTGTTAAACTTTTCCTGCTTCATATGTGGTATAACTGTCAATGAGGTAGATGGTAGCTTCGGTTTCAGTTCTGTTCTAGCCTAACTAAAGTAAAAAAAAAGTGTTCTATTTACCCGACGTTTGTTAATGGTGTGCCTATGAGCAGCAAACCAAAGTTCGCATCCTTGTTTCGTTTATTTGCCAATTTGATTTAGGTAAGCTTAATTTATCTGGAGTCCACCGCACTGTCAACTACAATAACACAAGGTATAAGGCAAGCTTAGGATAGGTAACCATAAACAAAACTTGCTCCACATTCAGGTGCAGTACCTATTTATACACCAAGCATAAAGCTTATGAGTCATTATTATTAAAGGGGTTTCAAACAACTTTTGAACATAGTAAGCAACTGCAGCCGCCGACAGACCTACCAGACGACGCGCGGTACTCTGGCGCCATCATCGCCACACTACGCGTTTCTTCTCAAGCTTTCGCCACAACCTCTCCGCTTTCCACCTCATGGTTTCACTGCACCCCCTCTCCACTTTCCTCCTCGCGTCTTCCATCTCCAGCTGCGCTCTGTGTTCGCTTTCATCTTCCTCTGTGCTCGTTCACTTGGTTACGCTCCCGACGCCCACGCTCGCCAAAGGAACGGGCGCCTTAGAGCTGTGCTCTAAAATCGCTTGGCCTCGCTTTCAGCAACGTCGTCATGCAGCGTCATTGCAAGCAGCTGGACCGACAACGGCTATTGGCTGATTTTATGATTGTGAGAACATTTTCAGTATTACAATTATTGTTCATTTGAGTTAAATAAGTGAAAATATTTATGTCTGCAATCGAAAAAAGACAGAAAAACGACTTCATCTTTGCACTGCTGGTCGAAACATGACAGTTGCGCATTGCTGCGTCAGCTGCACATGGCCTTAGAGATGAAGAGCATAATAGATACTGCGGCCGTCATGGCGTGCCGCCATGAGAAGTTTCGCGTTCAACCTTGGGGCAGGGCCAGCAGTGCATTGCTCCCTTGCGCTCTCTTGCCATTTCCCCTGTGTAGCCTCCAACGTGATAGTAGAAATGAAAGGAGACAGAAAGCTGCTGATCGGTCTGATAACTAGGTCTAACTTCACTTGTGTTTGAAGGATTCAAAATTTTTGCAGCAGGAGATTTGTGAGGCAACATAATTTAATAGTGATGTCATGCTATGATTAATTAGAAAAGTGTTTTCAGGGCCATTTTAACAGGATTTTTCAACATTTCTCAACACGGTAAATAAAGGCACTGAATGGAATGCAAAGCTACATTTCAAAATGCTGAAATGGTTTCTAAATGTCTTGATGTATGTACCCTCAGTCTTATACCTCAACTCCTTTGCAATATGAACCTGACATCTCAATCTGCTAGTGTGTTTGTTGATCTTTCCACACATAAATTTCTTATTTTCATGCTAATTCATAGTTGCAGACTTTGCCCCAAATTGAAATTTTCATAATTTTTCTATGCTGTGTAAGGGTACTTGCGATTCCAAATATATTCTGTCAGGATGACATGTTTTCTCACTGCTCACTACAGCGGTGCCTTTGTGATATTGTATTAATGACTGCACAGCAACATGTTCTCACTTAGTGCTGCAATATGCTGCAATGTCAGCTTGAGGTAGCTGGTGGTGAAGGATTTTTCAAGTCACTTTTATGGCCTTTTTCCTTGACCCTCTACTTCTGCAAAATAACTGCAACGGTGATTTTCTAACACTATAGTCGCCGACCGACAATTCGGACTCGACGGGGACTGCCAAACTATCCGAATTATCAAGAGTCCAAAAGACCGGATTTGCCCAGAAATAGGCTACTATTTCACAAATAGCAAAAAAAAAAAAAAAATGCAAAAAAAAGATAGCCAAAACAGAATTTTTGGCACAGTGCCAAGCATGCTATCTTTAGCGTGACTAGAGCAAGATGCATCGGCGTCTACGAGCGACATCATTCTTGGCAAAGTGCCAAGCCCACTATCTTATGACAGTGAGGAAACGCTGCCGCCCTTTGACATGTCCGGTGCTAGTCATGCGAAATATTGTGAACATAAAAGTATCTTTCAAAAGTGATTGTCCAAGAATACAGCCCAAGTTTGTCAATGCGTGTTGCTGCGAGCACATATGCTTGTCCTTGGCCTCGACATTCCGTGGCCACGATTATCTAGAAATCCCTTTTATGCTAGTCGTCGACCGATAAATCGGACACCGATAATCCGGACATGCTCGGTAATTCGGACAGCTTTGCGGCACCGCCAATCGCCCCATAGACCTAATGTGTAAAGATGACCGATATTTCGGACAGCCGCCAGCTCTACATTCGATTATTCGGACTCCGTCCATGACTAGCGTCTGCGGATTCTGCTGCCATTATCTCCTCGGGCAACCTCGATTAGGCATGAAGTAAGGCCTCAGAGATACGAGACATCAAGTAAGGCCTCAGAGATTACACGTAAAACAGTAATCTCTGAGGCCTTGTCTCGGTCACAGCACTACGCCTCAGATTAAATTACAAATGCTTATTTTGGAAGCTTTGCCTGAATTGTGAGGACCCAGCGCATGGCCCGTTCTCGCATGCTGGCTCCAAGAAATCTTTCTCATGAAGTTATCGACAGGCCACGTCAAATGGTACCAACGGTACCCTCGCAGTCCAACTTCGATCAAGTCTTGAGTCGCAGTCCGAATGACCCCGACTCCGCAACTGAAGAGCCTGAACTGCCGCCTACCACAACGAGCTCAAATGCGGACGCCATTGATGGATGACCTGCTAAGCTGCGGTGTGCCGATTCCTGCCGCCGTTACATTTGAAGACATTGCAGACGTCGACAGCGCGGTGTTGTGTGCCGAATTGAACGATGATGAAATAATTCAGCAACTTCTCCCACCGTCAAACGGCGACTCTAACTTGGACGATGATGTACCGTGCGGATCTCACTCGATCCTTTGCAGTCCTTGCATCAGCGTACAGCGATAACAGAAAACTGGCAGAAATATAGGCGTACTTGGTTGCACGTAAGCGGAAGTGTGTGCAGCAACGAATCAACCACTTCTTTGCACAGGGGCATTAAAACGTAAATAAAATTATCTTTTTTGAGCACATTCGTTTTTTCGGACATTCGATAGTTCGGACTTATTTACATTCCCCGTGAAGTCCGAATTATCGGTCGTCGACCTTTTCACGCTTTTTGCGCTTCGTCAGTGGTCAGAGCTACGCTCAGCACACTTTATCGACGAGATTAGCTGGCCATGAACAGTGGATGATAACTAAACATGGTTTTTGGGCACTAGATGAGACATACAAAAGGAAGGACACACTCACACAAGGTGCCAAAGTGCGTGTCTTTCCTTTTATATGTCCCATCTAGCGCCCAAAAACCAATTGTTTAGTAAACCCCACCAACATGCCCAAGAAGAATTTCTATAAGTGGATGACAAGAGTGGCGTAAAATCGAGTGGAAGGCATCGTTACAATATGACAGCCCGTGTCTCGACCACTGCCATGCTATCACTACAGATTGACGAAAGCACAATCAATGCAGGCACCGAATTCTCGTCGGCGACTACGACACCAACTAGGACTCACTAGTTTTGGTTTCGCAGACCACTAGGAACATGGCTGGAGAAGTCTCAAAGCGAAAATATCACTATTTTGCTTCACTCGGTGGCCATATTAATTAGTACATAGTCGCGCAGTCAGAGTCCGAATTATCACACAATGCGCTGTATGGAACCTGAAATTTCAGTCGTCCTAATACACCATAAGTCTGTGGGGCTAGTGGTGGTGCTGCAAGGCTGTCCGAATAACCAAGCATGACCGAATTATCTGTGTCTGAATAATCAGTCGTTGACTGTAGTACATGTGCACCTGCTGCAGGGGAATTGTGACTTGGGCAAGCTAATACATGTCCAATTAAAGAGCATCTCTCAAAATGAACATGAACACTAAATACGCACAACACGAAATCATTTTGTGCTCTATCACCTTTGCTGACCTGGTTCACTTCATTCCAGAGACTAGTCAGACCGTCTAACCTACTGCTTTTTCAACACCGAAAGGTTATGTGACTTACCAGGAATCCTCGAAGCTCATGGTGATGTTCAGGTCTCAGCATCAACTGTACCAGCAGTGTCCCTTCAAGGGGTGAGTTTGGAGGAACCTAGCCCAAAGAGGCAGAAATGCTTTTAGTTAATGTATCTCACCTATAAAAGTAGCAACAAGCACTTATATGTTATGTACTGTATTTTACAGACTATAAGTTACATTTCCCCCAAAAAAATTTTCAACAGTGCAACTTGTATATTCATAAAACCATGCGCGCTGGCACAACCAATATGAGCATTCTTTTTTCCCGAACACTCTACCCCGCAGAGGCAATGCCAGCGATGTGTCTACAAACATCTCGCAAAAATTATTCAGCGGTGACGCTGACCCAGCGATGCTGCCCG
This sequence comes from Dermacentor silvarum, assembly GCF_013339745.2. Classification (NCBI taxonomy): domain Eukaryota; kingdom Metazoa; phylum Arthropoda; class Arachnida; order Ixodida; family Ixodidae; genus Dermacentor; species Dermacentor silvarum. The sequence continues at coordinate 22,060 of NC_051154.1, read as the reverse complement.
CCAATGTAGCCAAACTTTTTGACTGCGTCGGCGGATGAGACCTCCAATGGCTTTGAGTGAAGCGCATTAAAGGTTGGTTTTCTGTGCCTAAAAGGAGCCTTGGTTGAAGTTTTTTTCAGCTAGAATTTGTGGCTCATAAAAATTTTGTGTTGGGAAATTTAGTGCCATAAAATGACTAAGCATTTTACGGTGAATGTACAATGGTGCATAATTGCATTTCATGATGCTGACCATCTTAGAATACCGTATTTTTTCTGCGTATAACCCACGCCCTAAATCACAACATCCCAGGAAGAAAAAAATATATTCGCACGTATGATCTGCGGAAATAACTGCATACAACAATGCTCAAATCTTTGCAAAAACAGTCTCCATTCGCGGATGCAGATCAAGCTGGATTCACACGCTGGATGTTACCACGGATGAATCAGTCACGTGATTCGTGACGTGAATCAGATCACTTCACAGCTAGCATTAACATGACAGCATGGATGGAGTAGCCCTCACGTGGGCAATGGCGATGAAGCAAATGCGACCAAGCCGAAAATCCCAACGGTGGTTTGGTTCACTGCTGCATTGCGAAGCACTTTGGGAACGGGTGACGTACGAGTTTGCTCTGGCACCGCGTGTGCTATTCCCGAAATACTAAACGCAAAATGGCGACCCGTAAAGAGGACGAGAATGGGTGACCATGAAAGAGGGGTGAAGGGAGCTTCAACACAGGTGTGGGGAGAGGGCGGGGTTCCTTAGGAGATAACGAAACTTTGATTGGCGGAGAACCTTGCCTTGAGGTGAGACTTCAAGGCGAAATTCATATATAACCCTCACTCCGATATTACTGTTAAATGTTTTGAAATTTTGTAATGGTTATACGTGCAAAAATACAGTAGATGCGTCTTATGCATTCGTGCTACTTATATACAGTTGACTTCCATTAATTCAACCCTGACGGGACCAACAAAACTGATCGAATTACAGTTAAACCTGGATATAACGAAATTGACAAATTCCCGAAAAACTTCGTTATAAAGAGGATTTCGTTATATGCAAGTTCGGCACGAAAATTCTAAAAAGAAACGCTTACCGTATTTACTCGATTCTAACACGCACCCGTTTTCCGTTTTCGTCGAAGCACTCATCCATGGAATGTTGCACCAGGTACCGGATGCGTGAACGCGTGTCGTTTTGCACAAGCGCGAGGCATCGGAAACGAAGAGCGAGCGTCATGATGGCGTTGTAGCGTCGTATAGTGTTACAGTAGAACCCCGCTGTTACGTTCCCGGGGGCTGCATTTTCCCGGCTGTTACGCCGTTTTCGGCCGGTCCCGGCACAGCTCCCATAGAACCCAATGCATTGGTAACCCCGCTGTTGCGTCACAACTGCGGGACCGTTCCCGCATCATACGTTGCAAACTGCCACCCCGCGCCGGCCCGAGCAGCCATTTTGACTTTTCATGTCACTTGGCTTGGTGGCTTGACGATGGCATTGGCCGCCCAAAGTGCCGGGGGCGACAACTATGACGTATTTTTGGTTTCCGCCAGCAAAAGTATGGCCCTTGAGATCCGTATTTGCTATATAAAGATGGTGTCTATGACGTGTTGCGGCCCTAAAATTGGTTTTGGCTCATGGATATTCCGTATAAAGTCCAAGGGCGATAACGCAGTCGCCGCGTGCCGTATGCAGTATGTGCGAGTGAAAACGTGCAAGGGGAGCCGACGACCGCGTCTAAATCTTGCGCACGCAAGAAAAACAGGGCGGAAGCGCACCTTCTTCCGTTGCGCTCGAGGCTCCGGCGAGGGAGCGAGGGGGGAGGGATAGCGGGGCGGCGTTCTACTGCACTCTGGCATCAACTGCGTACTGCGCGGCGGCGCGCGGGCCGTATCTTGAAAGCAATCTGTCTTGGGGCAGAGTATAGCAGTGTAGGTGGGTCGGGGGCTCGTAGCTTTGTGCGTGCTGTGTTCTCGGCGCTCAGTTTGCATTGAAGCGATAGACAACAGCACGAAGGTCACTTCGCTCGCTTCTGCAGTGGTGCTTCCACACGCCGCCAGCGTTTGACTTGACAGTGCATGTCCGCACTCATTGAGTGTGATGTGTCACAACGTGTACCAGCGCGTCGGCAACATCAACTGGAAAAGGAGAGAGCGCCGGCTTGGCGGGCTAGGCCAGCTGCAGCAAGCGGCAGGATCAGGTTTAAATAAAGGGAGGGGGAAAGGTCACGCCTATGGCGGCAAGATTGCCGGGTCGAGGGAATGCAGGCCCGCCTCGCACACGCATGCATGCACACGTGCGCTTGCTTCGCATTCCGTCGAGGCGGAGGTACTTCCGGTTGCTGCTCGAGCAAAAATGACAAAATTTCGGGCGAAATCTTTAGGTTGTCGGAGGGGATAACTCGTTATATCGAGGGGGTCTCCCGCTGCCACTTCGTTACGTAGAGGTCTCAAATACATGTGCTTCTATGGAGTAATGGCGGGGAATAGAAGAACTTCATTATATCCAGGAATTCGTTATATGGAGGTTCGTTATAAGCAGGTTTAACTGTATCCGGCGGGTCGAATTAAACAAGATGCAGGAAAAAACATCAAAACACACCGCTGATTCATTTGGCAGTATTTTCTAGATTCTAACACACCCCCGAATCAAATTCGCACCCACTTTCTATGTGTCCAAAGCAGATTACTAACATAGAAATGACATTAAAGCTCCTACTAAACAAAGTACTATAAGTCTTAAAGGCACCTGATTCTTTAGCAAGAAAAATGGGCAAGGGTGTATTTCGGCACAGAGCTGCACAGTTTTATAAAGTCAGCTTTGCCGCAATACACTCGTGATATGTGGTAAAGCACCTGACCACCGCCGAGGCAGTTTTGGTATCATGTCCGCTTGGAACTGCACAGGCAATTTACGGCCCAATTTTTTTGAAAAAAAAGGTGCGTGTTGGAATCGGGTAACTACTGTAATCAGACATTGTAAGCTATGGTTCTAGCTTGAAAATCTTCCAAGGGCAGGTTGAAAATAGGCATTGTCGACGGGAGATAACGTGTGTTCAACACATTCATTCTCCCCTAAGCTCCGCCGAGAAAGATGCTGCCACTAAAGGGGTTGCTATTGGGGTCACCTAGGGGTCAGGCACGTGCATGCTGACTGGGCAAGTTTGAGTTATCTAGCGAAGGCCAATTTTAGGATCTAAGCAATGAAAGCTTGGGCCTATAGAAATGCATTGTAACCAACCGGAACCTTCGGCTGGGATCAAATTAACCAAAAAATCAAAATAATCTGGAATCGAATTAACATAAGCCTACAGTACCAACAGTTTTTTTTTTTTTTCGAATATTGCAAAAAGTAGGGGATGCGACTTATACTTATAGTCCAGAAAATACGGCATGTAAACAGCAGTCCACTGTTAAAGGGCCCCTCACCAAGCCACATAGGAAATTTCGGTTTAATGCTGGAAGTTGTTACGTGCTCTCTAGGGAGCGTTCTAACCGCAAGAATTTAAAAAATTGGTTCATTATTAGCCGAAACAGAAATATTTCAGTGCCGCGAACACATTTCAGGAGGCGAGCTTTACCGCCAACATAGACACACTCTCTACTTGCCCCGTCTAGCCTCTGCAAGCGAATTCCTTCCCTGCGTTCTCCCATACCGGAGCTCAATGATCGCGTGACGCATACGTCACAGGCTCTCTCTTTTGTTTCCCTTACTTTTTTTACTCCGCAGCGCACTCCCGCTGATGGTGTCATGCGCAAGCTGTTGCGTTTGCCATGTTCGTGCAGTGCACGATATTGCACGCTGTAGAACACCTGACTAGCAGTATAAGTCAATGCTACACGAAAACTGAGGCAGAGAGGCAGACAAGCGGATCACGGAGCATGATCGCGCGGTGGAACACGGTATAAAATGACAGTTTCACTGTCTGCGCACGCAAGTGCACGACGTGGGAACAAGCAGACAAAACGGAAGTACATCTTTCTTGCTTGGGTACGAAGTAAAACAAAAACACGTAGACATTCGGTTTGTGTGTTTTATTATTTCTCTAAACTTTAATTCGTCTATTCAAGCAACAGATTACACAAATAACAGCTGTTGCCTTAATAATTCTCGATGTCACATGTCACTAGGAGCAACGTCACAGCAAAGACATGTACAGGGGTTGTCAAAAGTTTCCAGGCCACAGCTTGCGCGAACACGTTCACTCTCAAGCAAGTGACGCGGCCCCTGGAGTAATTTGGCCGTCGGAAGCTGTGGGTGGCGATAAACAGTGTCCCTTACCCTCTTCAAGAAACCTTGGGGCACTTAAAATCCGATACATGACAAGCCACAGGGCACGAAGTCAACGTGTTCGCGCAAGCTGTGGCTTGGAAACTCTTCACGACCCCTCTACGTAGGCGCACTTGCGCATATATACGTCAACCCTCCGGCTTGGAGCGCCATGCCCGTAAGGAGAAGGGCAAACAGTGTTTGGTTTGAAATTTCAGCTCTTTCTACAGCGCATAGCAAAGTAAAACTTAGCGGACAGAATCGTTAGCGCGCATTGTATGCATTACGCTTGTCAGCTCAATATGGCCAGATCTGCTGAGGGGCCCTTTAAAGGGAACGCCGGAACACGTGGCATCGGCTTGGTGCCACCACTCATGGCTGGCAGCTGCAATGAGTTTTGTGCAGGCGCAGTGAGCGCTGTGGGCGGTGCTTTTTCATCGCTTGCTACCGTATGATGCCGTATGATGCCGTGTCGCGAAGCAAGCCATTCACGCGTTTTAAAGTAGGCCCGACACGGCATGGTCCCACTCTGATAGCCAGCCATTGCAAAAGCTGAACAAGAGTTCGACAAGCCAGAATATTACCTCACAGATATTTTGACATTTCAACTTAAAAGAGAAAAATTATAATTTTTTCTTACGGACGTCTTTTGTGGCACAGCCATATTGGAGAATATTTCGCCATGTGTAGTGCCCATCTCGTGTGCACTAATGCATAATGTGCATGAATACATAAGTGGACAATTCTTTATGAAACAAGAAGGCGAACAAAAGACATCAGTGTCATTACTGCTGATGTGTAGTGCGACATTTATCTGATTATAGATCAATCCAGTCACTTTCCTTGCGTTGCTTGCTTCGTGACAGTCCGAAGAACGGCAGCAGATGACAAAGAGCACCACCCACAGCGCTACTGCACAAAAACTGAATTGCTCAAGAGGACATTGAACATTACTGAGCTGGTTTTATTCGCATAGTGAGTGCTTACTTTGTTAAAGTTTTGGCATAAGTAAGCTCAAACAACGTGTGTAAACAAATACATAAAATGTTTGCTCTTAAAGAGTACACTTATTATCAGTGGTCACGCAATATTTTGAACCACCATATTATTTAAAACATTTTAATAAAATGTAAGCTTATTCTCTATTCTTCAATACAACAAATGCAACACAATACCTTTTCAAGGTTAAAAGTTGACCGTCGACAGTTTCCAACTGTTAATCGTACAGAGCCAACAAGGCCAAACTGGGTGTCCTTACTTTCGAGCCTGATGGTGCACAAACTGCAAAATAAGCATATTAACCAAATTAATATGTGGCGTGAACAAATGAGTAAAAATTCAATTAGGAAATGTTGCATCACCCTTCCTACAGCCCTGAACTCCCATTTTCACATCTTTGGGCCTTTAAAGAAGGTGTTAAAAGGTCAGAGGTTTCACTCAGATAGTGAGGTGAAGGCCACTGTCCGTCAATGGTTCGATAGCCAACCTTCAAAATTTTACATGGATGGCATTCATAGATTAGTCAGACAATGAGATAAATGTCTGAACGTTTATGGTGATGTCTTTCAAAGAACAAATACTGCGACACACTCATCATGGATGCCTGTACATAGTGTAAAAAGCGACTACAATTACTACTTTCGCAGATATTGTGTGCAAGCAGCTTTCAGTTGATCAACCCTTGTATTTCTTTCTTCCTGCTAGAAAAAATTAAGTTCATGGATATCATAAACAAGCATACCTACTCCTAAAATGAGAAGTAAAGGTCCAGCCCAATTTCAGCCTGGCTAACCCGAGTGTTCCAGTGCATACACTAGGCAAAGGGCTTAAAATACAAAAACATTTTCGCATAACATGATATTGAATTGTTTATTAAATTATTCGAAAACAGGGTACATGCCTAATTCTATGCACAATCAAGAAAGAAAAAAGAATGAGGTTCACTAATGTAATCACACCTGTGCAAGTACAGTGTAGACCGCTTATAACCTAAGTCCCCGGAGTCGCGAATATCCGCACTATAACCAAAACAACAATTTCCAAGGCCCGCACATATGCAAAACATGTGCCCCAAGCCGCCACGCGTATGCGACAGTGAAGGAAAGCGGCTAGAACGTTTGCATTCAATTTACAGTCGAATCTCGTTAATTCGAACCAAATCACGTGGCAGCGCCTCCGACCGGCATTGCTCCGGCACCGCCGTAGAGTAAAAGCTTTGGAGACACCCCTCAATGTCACGCGTGAACAAAAAAAAAAAAAAAAAAAAACGCGGCACAAATTTCACCCTCTCAAATGGCAAGGTCGCCGATTCTGTGCTGCGCCAGAAGATACGTGTACGTGCTGATGTCTCAGCCACGCTACCGTAGCCTCGCGTACAAAATGGCAGTGAACCCTTCTTTCTCCTTTATGCTTCCTCTACTTTCTAGTCACCTGTTGACCTTGCACGTTGCGGTTAGGCGCAGAGGGAAGCAGCGGCGCTGTCCCAGGCCGGCCAACGAAAACTACTGTGTAACGAAACTGCTGACACCGGCAAACGCCCGCTTTCCGATAACAGCAGAAAACGAAACTTCGGGGAGCTGGCGCTGGGCTGGCTGGAGCGGCGGTGCCTGCACGGCGGCGGGCGCGCACGGTGACAGTCGAAAGTGAGGGAGCTACGAGGGAGGGCGAGGGGAGCCGACGAAGTGGCGGAGTTGCCGAGGCTAAATCCGCTTCCCTGCCGCCCTCCTCCCTCACATTCCACGGTCTCCGCGTGCGCCCTTCGCCGTGCTGTGCCGGCGCCGCCCGCTCCCTGAAGTTTCATTTACTGCCGTTATCGTGAAGCGAGCGTTGGCTGGCGTTAGCAGTTTCGTCGCCCCTCGCACGCTATGCGTGCTGTGATATTTCACGACTCGCACTCAAGATTCTGGTTTCAGCCTCACTGGCTGTTCGTTCGCACCACATGCCCTTCTCCTCCACTTCGTCTCTCTTTCTTCCTCGAGCACTCCTTGGGGCGCCCGTTTGAGGGGAGTGTACGCCGTCTCTACTGACTTCCGTACTCCCAGGCAGCCGCACTGTAACCGGTATTTCGTTTCCCGCAACTGCACTATAAGCGATATGTGTATACATGGAGTGCTATGGGAAAATTAATGGGAGTCTGAAAAGATCGCACTATATCCGGTCCAGCACTATAAGCGGTTACATTATAAGTGGTCTATACTGTATTAGTGCTTGTGTATGGGTGCATATTGCTACACGCGTGTTGTATTTGGTCGTTTGAACGAGGCGCGCAAGCACCATCACTTCAGCAAAGAGGAGAAAGAACGAACTGGGCTCGCGCTGTGAATCCAACCGGTCAGCGCTGCAACTGCTGCTGTAAATTTAATCTGTAAATAGTTTCTCGTTTAACTGACTCGCCCTTCACGTAACATCATGGTGGAGGTGGAACGTTCCCCGTCCTCACCACAGAGCTTCGAAGCAGCCCACACCGTCGCTTCTCAGCCATGGCTTCCGATGGAACACGCCGTCTCCAGCTACTCCTGCAGCGCCAACCACAACGTACATTACAGTTCCCAGTCTCCGTGATCCTAGGACATTCTCCACCCAAAATGGCGTTGACGTCGACGACAATGGCAAGCTCAGCATGTATGAGTGTATTAGTCAAAAGCCATCACTGGGATCCTACCATCATGCTTGCCAATGTGAACTTTTATCTGGACGGGGCACCACGTGTCTGGTTCACACCCAAGAGGCCAAGCTCTCCAGCTGGAACATCTTCAAAGAGAGACTTCGCGCGCTATTTGGCAACCCGTCAGGTCGCCAACAGGCTGCGCAAAAGGAGCTTGCCACCCGCGTCCAGTCGTCGACCGAATCGTATGTCTCCTACATACAGGAAGACTTCGCGAGCTATTTGGCAACCCGTCAGGTCGCCAACAGGCTGCGCAAAGGAGCTTGCCACCCGCGTCCAGTCGTCGACCGAATCGTATGTCTCCTACATACAGGAAGTGCTCGCGCTTTGCCGGTAAGTCGACAAGCACATGACCGAGGTTGACAAGGTGGGCCATATACTAAAGGAAATCACGGACGATGCCTTCAACTTGCTCGTTTATAACGACATTTCTACTGTCGAAGCCATCGTCAAAGAATGCCGCCGCATCGTCCCACAGTTTCCTGGCACACCTGCCCACGTCCTCTTGCTTTGATCTTACCACGACACGACTATATCAAGAGAATGTCAGGCGTATCGTTTGCCCGCGAGCTTGAAGTTGGCGAAATCCGGCCCCACTTTACCCACGACCACTAGACGGTACATTTGATCAAGCGCCCCGTCCATTTCCGTTATTCAAGCAGTTGTGCGGCAAGAAATTGCAAACCTTGGCATCCCTACCGCCTGCTGTCTCCGACCTGATTCGGGACCCATTCCCATGGCCACTACCTGCAATGACCAGTATTTCGCTCCCAGACCCCGCAATCCTGCTGAATGGCAAACCCCAGACGACAAACCGATATGCTTCCGCTGCCACTGCGTTGGTCGTGTATCCCACACTGCTGCACCCCCTGGATGCCGCTATACTGGAGCTCATTCCCTGCTCCTCGCCCATACGCCAACGCTCGCCGTTATCACCTCGCCGTCTGTACCCTGCTTCTGATGCCCCTGACAGCCACTCCTCCGTGCGATCGCCGCGCTCCCCGTCACCCCAACCACGCCACTTTTCCACGCCAACCCGCCTGATGGAAAATTCTTTGAGGTAGTGCTGCATCATGCTCGTCCTGTCCAAATCCTCCGTTGACGCTCCTCATGAACAGGAACCTAATTGAGTAGACACAGATGGCGTTCCGTTGATGGCATTGGTTGATACTGGAAGCCCAAGTGTCCATAATGAGCTCACCTGTCGTCGCCTCAAAAAAGTTCTTACGCCTGCCACCACTCGAGCCATACGCGTCACTGATGGCGCCACTGTTGCCGTCGGTGGTATGTGCACTGCTGCGCATAGGATTTGCTGGCCGCCAAGTTCTAGTCCTGTTCACCGTGCTGACCAGTTGCCCTCATGACCTAATCTTCGGCTTCGACTTTCTGACGACGCATTCTGCCCTCATCGACTGTTCTGCCAGTACGCTGTGACTCGAGCTTCCTCTTCTTTTCAGACATTTGCCCCGAACAACCGAACACCCTCTGGCACTACAGCGTTGTTTGCTTACCTCCAAAAACCTTAACCTTCGTCGAATTGGCCTCAACGGCAACCGTAGCCTGATGGCGATTATGTCGCCGCACCTATTCTTGATGTTCTCCTGGCGCGCGACATCTCTGTGCCACACTCCCCGTCGTAGACCTTTCCGCTAATCAGATGTACCTCCAGTTATAATTTGGCTTGACGAAGCAAGTGTTACTTGAAGACATAGCGGTGGCCACGCTCCGGTCAGTGACAGACGACCACATCACTCTTTTGTAGCCACCCACGTCTCTAGATTCCTCAGATTACCCGCAGGATGCCATGAACCTCGACAGCACATTACATCCCATGGTCACTCCGGAATTCACACTGCTCAAAGTAGCCGCCCTATATGCCCCTTTTGCCTTCCCAACGCAACATATTTCCCACTGACAATCGACCACTGGTCAGACGTCCCTTGTTAAGCATAGGATAAAACTGTTGATGCTGTTCCCATCATCACTGACCGTATCACGTGTCCACGGGCAGAGTGGCAAGTTATTCAGCAGGAGGCACACAAGATGCTCGCTCAAGGCATTGTTGAGCCGTCGTCGAGCCCTTGGGTGTCGCCGGTCATTGCTCGTTAAAAAGAAAGATGGCACGTGGCATTTCTGCGTTGTATTACCGCCACCTAAACCGAATCGCTAAAAAAGGATGTTTACCCTTTACACGAATCGACAACGCTCTTGTCTTCATGGTGCCAAATACTTTCATCCATAAACCTTCGATCTTGTTATTGGCAGATTTCGTAGATAAGCAAGACCAAGAATAGATGCTTTCGTCACTCCAGATGGCGTCTACCAATTTAAGGTTATGCCGTTCGGTCTATGCAATGCCCCCGCCACGTCGAACGTGGATGGACTCTCTGCTTCAAGGTCTCTCTGATGGACTCTCTGCTTCAAGGTTCAAATGGTCAACTTCCCTTTGTTATCTCGATGACGTCTGTGTTTTCTCCTACCTTTGAGACACACCCTTGAGCGCGTCGCAGCTACCTTGGCGTCTTCCGTGAGGCTGGGCTCCAATTAAACTCATCGAAGTGCCACTTCGGGCACCGACCAGATTACAGTGCTAGGCCATCACGTCAAGGCTTCTGGCGTACAACCTGACCCGAGAGAAGGTTCGAGCAGCAACGGGTTTTCCTGTACCTCAGTCTGTCAAAGACGTCTGGAGTTTTGTGGGCCTCTGTTCTTATTTCAGACGGTTCGTGAAAGATTTCGCAGCAATCGCTCGACCGCTCACTGAACTTCTGAAGAAAGACGTGCCTTTACGTGGGGTTCACCTCAGGGCTGCGCATTTTCACGCCTTATCATCATTCTCACCAATCCACCTGTCTTGGCCATTTGACCCCGACCGCACCTGCAGAGGTCCGAACGATGCAGTGTGTTATGTGGACGAAACCATCTTAGCGCAACGCCACATGGACACGATCGTATTATAGCCTACGCTAGCCGGCTCTGACACTGCAGAGCGCAACTATCGATTACCGAGCGGCGAATGTCTTGCTCTCGTCTGGCTGGGTTAAAGTTCCACCCATATTTATATGGCAAGCCCTCTAGGTAATCACAGACCATCATGCGGTCTGTTGGCATCCTACTGGCCGGCTTGGTCGTTGGGCCCTCTGACTACAAGAATACACCTACACAGTGACTTACAAGACGGGATGCCAACACCAGGACGCAGACTGCCTCTCTCACTACCCAGTCGAAGACCCGACCGCTACGTCTGATGTTGATACCAACACCTGCATTGTTTTCCAACTGCTCCATGTCGCCGACGAGCAGCGCCGTAACCCGTCCTTGCGTATCATCATTGACCGCCTGGAATCATCACTTGACAGTTCCCTTCACTTATTCATACTTCAAGATGGTGTACCCTACCGCCACGTTCCGCCCGACAGCCCACGATTACTCCTTGTGATCCCTAAACACCTTCGCTCGGCTGTTCTCCACAAACTTCAGGACCTCCCCACCGCCGCCCCCTCAGTGTGTCATGTACCTATGCCGGATCCGCCGGCGCTTCTTTTGGCCTGGGCTTGCTCGCTCCGTTCGAAGATACATAGCAACGTGTGAGAAATGCCAGCAACGCAAGAAACCATCGACACTCCCTGCTGGGTCCTTCAACCTCTGAACATTCCCAAGGAGCCATTCTTTCGGGTTGGTTTGGACTTACTTGGCCCTTTTCCTCTAACCTACCTTAGGGGAACAGGTGGATCACTGTGGCCCCGGATTACGCCATGCGCTACGCCATCACCTGAGCGCTTCCTACAAGCTGGCCACAGCTGTCGACAATTTTCTTCTACGCAACATGATTTTTATTACATGGAGTTCCACGACTTCTCACCAAACCGTGGCCGGACATTCCTATCAAAAGTTATCGCAGACATCCTGCAGTCCTGCGCAACGATGCACAAGCTATCCACGTCATACCATCTGTAACAAATAGCCTCACAGAGCATCTCAATTGCACTCTCAAGGACATGCTCATGAAGTAGTCTCTTCAGACCACACTGACTGGAACCCCGCTCTACCGTCTGTCACGTTTGCGCATAATTCCTAAGCCACGACACCACCTGGTTATTCCCCATTTTTTACTTCTGTTCGGCCGAGAACCAGAACTGCCCCTCGATACAACCCTCCCTGTTCATGCGGCACCGACCATGAATATGCACTTGACGCCATTGCCCGCGCTGCCCACGCAAGGAAAATTGCCTGTGAACGCCTTCTGGACTTCCAAGAGAGTCAAAGGCGTTTGTACGACCGGCGCCACCGAGACGTGCACTTCCCGCCTGGTTCTTTGGTGCTTCTGTGGTCTCCGTCACGTCGGCCTGTCAGAAAAACTGCTGTCTCGCTACACAGGCCCATACCGAGTGCTTCGTGCCGTGACTCCCGTCACCTACGAAATTGCCCCTGACGCCCCATCTGCTTCCCAGTCCAGTGATATTGTTACGTGTGAAGGACACAGACGAAAGAGGCTATTTACAGGCTATTTACACAGAAGCCAGACAGCCAGGCCCACAATCGCTCGCACCAAGAGCACAGACACACTTCGTCGTCTTTCGCGCGGCGGCTCGTCTCTTCAACATCTTTCGATGTTATCGTAATACTACCCCCCCCCGGCGGCAAAAGCGCTGTCACGGTGCTGTTAAATATCCAAGGTGCTTGGAGAGGTGTAGGGTTTGAGCCGGGCGACGTGGACAATATCACTGGTGGTCACAGCGGAGGACGTAGTGGGCGTGGCTAGAACGATTTCGTAGGTGACATCGGTCACTTGGCGGAGCACGCGATATGGCCTGTGTAACAGGAGAGGAGTTTTTCACAAAGGCCAACTTTACGCGATGGTGACCAAAGCAACACGAGGGTGCCGGCGTAAAATGCACATCACGGTGACGGAGGTCGTAGCGTTGTTTCTGTTTTTCTTGAGACACTTGCAGACGAGCACGCGCAAGTTGGCGAGCATGGTCAGCACGGGCGATTGCATCACAGGCATAATCGCTAGTTGAAGCTGTGGGGACGGGAGCACAGTGTCTAGTGGTAGCGTCGGTTCGCGGCCATACAATAGGTAAAACGGGAAAAGCCAGCAGTTTCGAGACGGGAAGAGTTGTATGCAAAGGTAATGTAAGGTAGAGCGAGGTCCCAGTCGCGGTGGTCGGCGGAAACGTACTTCGATAGCATGTCTGTAAGCGTGCGGTTCAAACGCTCAGTGAGGCCGTTCGTTTGTGGGTGGGAAGGGGTAATTTTGTGCTGTATTGAGCAGGCACGCATGATGTCGTCAATGACTTTGGACAAGAACGTACGGCCACGGTCGGTGAGCATTTGACGCGGAGCACCATGCATCAAAATGATATCGTGGAGGAGAAGTCCGCGACGTCAGTAGCGCAACTGGTCGGAAGAGCACGTGTTACGGCGTAGCGGGTCGCGTAGTCCGCAGCGACGGCTATCCACTTGTTTCCTGATGTAGATTCCGGAAGGGGCCGAGAAGGTCTAAGCCAACAAATGAAGGGCCTCGGCAGGGATGTCGAGTGGCTGCAGGTAACCATCGCGGGGAGTCTGGAAGGCTTCTTGCGTCGTTGGCAAAGTTACAAGCAGCGACGTAACGCCGTACGGAACGGGCAAGACCCGGCCAGAAAAAACGGCGACGTACTCGGTCATAGGTTCAGAGACGCCGAGGTGTCCTGCCGTTGGGGCGTCGTGAAGCTCTTCTAGAACGGTTGAGCGGAGGTGTTTTCGGGACTACAAGTAGGAACTCGGAGCCGTCCGGATGAAGGTTACGACGGTATAGAGTACCGTCGCGGAGTACGAAGAGGCATAGAGTAGTATCGGCCGGAGAGTGTTCCAAACGGTCGATGAGTGCTCTGTTGTAGACATCACGACGTTGCTCGTCGGCGAAATGAAGGACTGGGATACTGAGAAACGGAAGCAGCCTGCAGTATTGGAGGAGTCAGGTCGTCAACAGGGTAACGCGACAAGCTGTCCGCGTCTTGTGCAGGCGGCCAGACTTGTACACCACGGAATATGAAATCTTGTAGCCTCAAGCCCATCGACCAAGCCGTCGACGTCAACGTCAAGAAGGTTTTGGTTCGTGGGCACGTGAGCAGAGGTTTGAGGGCAGGGTCGACAACGCAGCTTCACCTCCAGAAGCTGCATTGTCTAGTTTCCGGCGGCATCCTGGATGGTGATAGGCGGCGACGAAAATCGACGGGGTTGGGCGAACGAGACTGGGGCGTCGAGGTGAGGGCGAGCGGCTGTTAGCGACGGTTCGGAGCAGGGCATCAGCGACAGTGGGTCATGGCGGAGGCACAGGGAACAGAAGTCCCGAAGGTGCGGGGATAACGGTGGCGTATGTCCGAGGGGAGGTGGCCATCGGTTGCGGCAGTGACGAGCGACGTGGCCGATGCGACAGCATGGAAGCAGATCTTCCTGTCATCAGGGGTACGCCATTCGACGGGTGCGGCGAGATGTGGCAGAAAGGGACTGCCGAGGGCGAGGAGGGCCACTAGAGAACTGGGAAACGCTAGGTTGAGACGTTGAACACACGGAGTTCAGACCCATGCTTTCAAATTCCTGTCTGACGACGGCCTGATCATCGCAATCGTGGTAGCTGGCGGATCAGGAGGCGTCGTGGAGAAAGCTGAGGAACAGCAGCCTCGAGCTCTCGACGAACAATTCGGTTACGTCGTCACAGGTTTGCCTGACGCGGTCGACCCTCACATTTCGACGTAGCAGCAGTGTTGGGTATCCGCGTGATGTGGGGTGTGATACGGCGGCTCTTAGCGTGTTCAAGGCGACGGCATTCTTTTATGATGGCGTCAACAGTCGAGACGTTGCCGAAAACAAGCAAATTGAAAGCGTCGTCGGCAATGCCTTTTAGCACATGGCCACTTTATCTGCTTCGGACATATTATCGTCAGCTTTGCGGCATAGAGCCAGACTCGAGGATGTATGAAACATACGCTCTGTAAGGTCTGCACACGAGACGCAAGAGCCTTCCTCGCGGCAACCTTGCGCCCAGAGGGTCGCCGAACAGTTCCCGAAGCTGTTCTTTGAAGTGTCCCAACTGGTGAACTCGTCGTCATGCGTTTGGTGCCACACCGTGGGTTGCCGCCGAGATAAGATGACATTGGCGAGCATAATGTTTGGGTCCCACCTGTTATTACACTGGCGTGGTTCATAGAGCTTGATCCACTCGTCACATCCTGTCCCTCCGGCCAGAAACACACCAGGGTCGCGATGTGGGCAACCGTGACGATAGGCGTAGTCGGGCGAGCCGAAGCCGTTGCAGAGGCGGTCTCGTCACCGGGGGCATGTGACAAGCTCGATGTACCGACCACTTCGTAGTTCCGTGGTGAGGACGGGGATCGCTAACCTCCACCAAATGTTACGTGAAAGACACAGACGCAAGAGGCTATTTACAGGCTGTTTACACAGGACCAGACAGCCAGGCCCACAATCGCTCGCACCAAGAGCACAGACACACTTCGTCGTCTTTCGCGCGGCGCGCTCGTCTCTTCAACATCTTTCGATCGAGTTATCGTAATAATATGTATCTGATTTGTCCGCTTGAGATGTTCAAACAGATGCAGAGTTACGGATTTGTGAACTTGGCGCTTCTATGTTATGAAATTTACCGATTTTCGTAATCGTTACCAAAATATTGCAGGTCACCCTAAATCAAAAATTACGCTTACTAGGTTTGCTAGAATTTAATTTCTGGCTCAAATGTGGTTGTTTCACAAAATCGGTCATTAGGCGGTTGCGGTTTTCTCACAAAAGCATTTGTCAGTTTTACACGTAATTGATTGGGGAAATCGGAGTTGTAACCTAGCTAGAGCTTCCTTTTAACTATTCTAGACGTTTTCGGTGTTTTAGGTCGAGCTACGATGCATTTCCCTACAGCGCACATCATCGCAAGATGATGGAGACCCTGAAGAGTTTCCGCGATGAAACAAGAACTTGCATGCATATATTGAGGGAACGTCCGAGAAGATGTGTCAATGATGTGATCTGAGTGTGTTCAGAAGCGTTGCACCGCAGTCAGTTTTAAATATACGTTGCCAGTTGAATGACGTGACCGTTTCGCATGCGTCACCTACAGATGGCGGTGTTTGTGTCCTAGATTCAAACCGCGGTAATTCCAAAACAAGTCCAGTACGCTGTTTCGTTTCCAGATTCACTTGAATTTGTAACAGCAGCTTACTTCGGATTCCGAAACGTACACTTGGGCTTTGAAATCGGCAACAGAGTGATTACATGTCTCGCTTCCATGTAATTACGCGTAACGGGTGTTCGTTTCCGTCCGCGTTTCCATATGTGAGCACTCCACATGTCTCAGAGCTAGTAAGGCCAGTTGGGCCAGGAGGCCTCAGGACTTGCTTGATAAGAGAAACTATTGCCATCCTGGGCTTATTTGGACTGTATTTCCAACCACTAATTGAAAAAAATCATATGTCCTTCTCTTAGCGTCTGTCGCAAAAAAAAAGATAAAATACTTATTTTACAGACTAGACTTGCAGCTTTACGACAAGGAAACATGTGACTGACTGCGTTGCTAACTTCGGGCTACGATACCTTTGAAGAAACGTCGTCCTACGCCTCGACACGTAAACAAAACATCCCAGAAGGCGTCCTCAAAATGAATAAACGTTGCACGTCACGCCAGACTGGACAAATGTATCTGCCTGCGCAAGTCCCGCGGGGCGGCAAAAACAAAAGCAAATGTTTCCTCTTTACTGCTCTTATAGGTGATCCTTCCCCGTTTCCACCTAGCACTGCCACACGGCAACGTTATTTTGACAGCGCATGACGTGAGACTAAATAACAAAGCAAGTCCCAGCAGTGCAGACTGAAATAAACAGCAAAAAGAAACAGTGCCGATAAGCCCAAACCACCAAAACAACTTAAAACACCAAATGTAGTGCTCCTAAAGGACAGGGCCGGTGAGGCAATGACAAATGACGTGAAAGCGTGCGCGAACGCAAAAGACAACGGAGGAGCACGAGTTTAATAGAAAGCACCGGTCGCCTATTAGCTGCGGGGACCGAACGGCGATAAAGCGACGGAGCTGCTAAATAGAAGCAGCGATTTGCGGCCTCGTGGAGAGCCACGCTCCCTCGCCACGCAACACAAAGGACTTCATCAGCAGCGAGGGCTGCCGAAAACAAGACCTCTCTCTCCCCCTTCCAGTATTGCCCCTCGTACATCGCTCAAGGGGAAAAGCGGGGTGGATTCGAATCATCGTGGCTTCAGTGAAGGGACTTTCCAGGCCACCCTGCGATCGAAGCACAGCGTCAGGAGTCAGAGAATGGAAACTGACTATGGGAGGAGGGGAACCAAAGTAGATAGATGCCGATAGAAGCTGCGAGCGGAAGAAAAGAACGTAACAAGAGAAGTTGCTGAGGTTTCTTGCTCGTCTTATTAGAAGCATTTTCTGGGCGCTCGGGCGTTTCGCTGCCTGCGGTTTTGATCGTCGTGGGTGTTACGCAGCCCCTTGCATGTGTCCTCTCCTCCTCGTCTTCTGCGGGCCCGCACCACGTGGCCCGAAACTTTTTCATTGTTGTTTTGGCGAGCAGAAAGGGCACAAAAAGGAGATGAGGGAGAAGAACGGGGGAGGGGAGGTGAGCAAACCGAACCCAGCTTCCGATTGGCCCGCATAGGTGGCAGGGGAAGCGCCTCACTTTGACAGGGAGGAGTCTCCTGCGGATAGGGTAATCACTGCGAGCTGTGGACATGAGGCGAGAAGGCGCAGGGGCCGAAACTTGTGCGTACTGATGCGAAGACGCAACGCCCGCCAAATGTGAATAGGATGAAGAAGCGATGAAAGAACGGCACGAGTTCGAGTCTAATAAAATGACAAGGCAGAAGAACGGGGGTGGTTAATAAAGAGAGGGCGAGGGAATGCGAACGGGAGGGTGAGGGGGGGGGGAGGCTTCTTTGGTGAACGTCTTTTCCAGCGGCGTCAAACAGGATTGGCAGTGGCGCCCAGTTCCGGTCGCGTCTGCTGGGACCATTTGGTGCGGATTTCGGCCGTGACATTCACCAAGCCATCCCCGAGTGGCGTTCATTCTCTCGCCATCGAGAGTGCCGTCGATCGGGATTTTTTTTTGTTTGTTGTTGTTGTTTTTCCCTACTCCGTCGTCGGTTCGAACTCGGTCGTCGAGACGAGTCCGGCCGCGCCACGTGGGTCGAAGACGACGTCGTTGGGTCAACTTCTGCTGCTCGCCAGCTTGGCGCCAGGCGCTAGCGACGTCCTGCGCGTCTCGCCGGCAAACAACCGCACCAGCATCGCCCGACTCGTTGCGAGAGGAGCGCTGAGGAGGCAGCCTGTGGCGCTATTCAAGAGGAAGAAGAGAGGAGCCTGTCCCGCCGTCTGGCCAAAGTGTGCAAGAGGCAAGCCGCTGCCACTCCCGCCGCCACCACGTCGTCCACAGCCGAAATGCTCTCCATCTTCTCGTCGCCAGAACCCGGTGACTGCTCGGCCATGGTTGATGGGTCAGTACGAATTTGCCTCGCTGTCACGTGTTGCGCGCCTGGGCTAATTTTGAGATTCACCCGTATGAAGATCGCAGACGTTGGACCATATTTGGCTATAACCGTCTCTGGTTTCATCCACTACGCAGTGCTACAGTGGTGCGCATTCCTTACATTCTTGTAATTAGTACATAATGCCTGACGTAGCCAGGGAGTACTCTCGCGTAGGCAGTAGGTGCTCACATTTTCCTCGGCGTTAGAAACTTGGACGGTTATACAATGAAAAACTAATTTAAAAGAGTAGACGGGCGCAGGAAGTGACACGGTCTCAATTTACTCCGTTGTTCACGCCTCTGTTTGTTTCTTGTTCTTCAAGGGTACCTTTGACGAGCTCTCTGTAGCTAAAAGCAGTGATTATGTGGTTACTCTTTAACTAAGTAAACGAAACAAGTAAGGCGTTTTCCCGTAGTTTCATTGAGTCGAAGGTCTGAGAGAACTTGGCCGTTAAATGGCGCGGTTTTAATATCCGCCATGCGATTGGACAATCTGATGGGCACTCTATGCGGCAGCTGCGCGGAGGAAGTAATTTATGCGTGTGGTGTTGGCTTCCAAAGCAAGAACATTGCTGTAAAAATAGAGCTTAACATTTGTAATGTGATTGCTTACTGTATAGAAAACATTACTTCCAGTCCCAATCGCTTAGGTAGTGAGTAGTTCTCCGAAAATAATGGCGTACGACTTAGAGAATGTGTGATGTACCTTGCTTGTTTAGTTTATTGAACGGGGTCGGCGTGATATATTTCCGTTTCTTCGCGATACAAATTTCCGTCGGCGATTGCTGCATATTTTTGTTTTGTTTCAAGTTTGCCGTTATCAGGCTCAGAACAGCTAGGATAAGCGTTATTTGGCTATTTGATATTTCTCAATGGTTTGGCAAGTGAAGGATACGCGGAGTAATTGCTACGTGGTCAGGCCATGTGGAGTATCACCCATTGGCTAGGTATCGAGGCGAAGTTTGATCTTTTTGCTTTGCGATGAATGAAGGTTTTCTTATCATCGTAATTACATTTATTTCTTGCCATTTAATTTGTACTGTCATGAGTACTTACAGGTTCACCTCTCCTGAGTTTATGATACTATGAAGCTACGGTGTTTTCTCGCACCTTACAATATCCCCCCTCCCTCCTTCTTTTCTTCTTCTTTTGTTTTGTTTTTCCTCGTGATGACAAAGTATCTGTGGATGCTTAGGTTAGAAGCATAAATATAACAACTCCGAGCTCGAAAGCGCGTCATATTGATGAAGGGCTCAGGTTTCAACAGCAAAAAAAACATTATTTAAGATGGAAGAAAATGTATGGCCTGTTCGATAAATGAGTGTTCGCATTCCTATTTTTCACAGTCTATGATTAGCAGCCTCGCTTGACGTGAGATTCTTGTACCGCTGTTCCAGCTGTTTCTCCTGCTGCAATTGGTCAAAGACAGTGAATTTTGCTCAGTTAAACTGAGGCTCTTTGTGGTACAGCAATTTCTAGAGGACTTCCCATGACGTCGACTTAGGCGTCAGCAGCCGGCTCTTGAGCACCAAAGGACGCTCAAACTCGCGCACAGTTTACTTTCTTGCCTCCGTCCTGATGTAATGCGGAATAGTTGCGATATACTGTATACGAGGGTGCTAATAATCTTGAAAATGCGGTAGCTGCAGTATCACCACCATATCAGACAATGCAAAGCAGGGCCAAACAATTCCAGCAGTGTAAGCAACGGTAGACATTTGGTTAAGTCTATCACTGCGCTCTGTGTCTGGCCAATATTAGCGGGACAGTTTTGTTGCACCTAAATGATGTATACATGTTCATTTCGCCACATAGTTTATTTTATGCGTGGTGACATCGTCGTACCTGCATATAGGTAGAAAGATAAATGCGTACGATAGTGCTTGTACTCGCTTGGCTAAGTCCTTTGCGGTCGAAACGCTGACTATGCTAGCTCCAGCTTGCAATATTGCGTCGGAAATTTGATTGTCCAGAATGAGTTGTGTATGTATATGTATTTTTGGTCATATGCTGAGGCAAACAGCTCTTAACAGTCTTTCAGACGACAGTGAATGAAATAGTCTGTGAGGCCCACGACTTCTTCAGGACTTTGCCTAATCCATCTAGCGCTTCTACTGCAAGCGGACGCAGCACTGAGCTCCATGTCTTTGGTAGAGTTGCTGTAAAAAAGAGGCTTGTTAAAGGGTGTCGTGTGACATGTTTGTGCTACGTTTCAGTATACCAGTGTACCAAACAGACGGTGGTACATTATAGGACTGCTGCGAAGATGAGCGCGTGCCTCGTGTCACCACTGTAGTGTGCGCAGTGCGATGTTCTTTCGTAGAAAGAAGGAGAACACGTAAAGAAGCGCGGTAAGTCGATGAGTAGGCAAGGCAACTTGATTGGGCAAATGACGTAACACCGCTCCGCTGCCCCAGCGAAATGGGTCCCTCTGTTCTTGAGCTTGCTTGTAGCCATCTTTTTAATATGCGGATTTGTGAATATCTTTGAGCTTGGTTATACCGCTGCAAGCTTCTCGTGAGCGATTATGTTCTAGTGTTGGTCGAGCGTGTTGTCTATGTTACAGTAGGAATGGTAAAGCTGTGCGAAAGACTTGGAGGAGAGGGAGACGGAGCTTTATAATTTCTAAGGTGAAACCAACTTGTCCAAGGTACTAGTCAACTCTATCGCTGATTTCTCGCTAATTGCTGCAAGTATTTTGAGCAAGTTGCCTCAGTGATCGGCTACGCTTTGAATCCTTCTGTATGGTTTCTAGTTCTGGGAAGTCTGCTGACTGGAGTGCGTATTTATTTCGCCGTTAACCGAAGGTAAGATGACTGAAATATTGCCCGCTGGGAAATCCACAGAGTCAACATTGCAGTAGATTCAAGCGGATAAAAACGGAGCCAAAATGACGTCGCCAAACGTCAAGAAAACCAACATTTCAGTTTTACGATTCAGCGAAATAAAGAGCTATGTCATATCCTTCCGCAACTCTTCCAAGATTATAGAAATTATGAGTTGTCCCGCGTTTAAGTATTCGTTTTTTACACCACGGTCGATCATTTTTTATCCTCGACATTTTGATTCCTAAGCGATCTCTGCAACTGTTGTCAGCAGTGATTCTGGGAAATCGTCTGTGGGTTTGCGATCCACAGTGTAACGTAAGCCATCCCCCTCCTTCATGATAGTGCATTTTAAACTAAAGGAAGCTGTGATCTCTCGGCAGCCTTCGAATGTGCCGAGCTTCAAAGCAACGAACCTTTGTGAACTCGCTGCTGAAATACTAGCGTGTGCCTATGCGGACCCTATAGACAAGCGTTACCAGCTACACTTTACCAGGCTTGGGATAACTTAGGTTGAAAGTGAAGAACTACGTCTGCGCGCAACACGGGCATTCGTTGAATGCCATGTTTAATGGTGTGCGTTGAATCTCCGTTGAATGCCCGTTGAATGGTCTGCCAAAGGCAGTACTGCTTGGTCGTCGGAGCCAATGTCACATGAAAATGACTATGTTGCATACATAGTGTGGAAATCCATACAAGAGAGAAGTTTACAGGAAGAGGGAGGCTTGAAGTGATAACAGTGGCCGAACAGATATGTCGCTGGAACCAACGCTTCC